>NC_133803.1:35388687-35409321 GCF_043250625.1 Sebastes fasciatus
GAGACGTTTTATAGAAACTTCTTATTATTGACCTTTATGTGCATGTGATGGAGGGAAAGCTGGCTCAATTTGAAATAAAAATCAGACTGTAATGTTTGCAGCACCCGAGGAGCTATATTGTGATTGTTATTTGGTGTATACATGTCATGGTTCACTGGTAAACTGCTTGTTGCATTTCATGTAGAGAGCTGGAGGTGCAGAGAGGAACAGGATGAGTGTTATGGCAGCAAAAGCAAAATATTCATAATAGTATATCTGAATTTCTTGCTTTAAAAAAATGACACATTGATTGATCCTGTATCTGAAATCATTCCCTATTTGCAACTTAATGCCCTATATTTACTGGATTCATATTTTAAAACTAGATTTATATTGATATTTTCAAGCAAAACAAGCCGGCTGACAAAATGTGTAAAGAAACAGGGTCTTTAAATGACATATTTAATAGCTCTGGAGAAACTGTGGTGAAGGTAACGCAAATCATTCACACACTTTCTACACATGCAGGGTTAGGGTTATTGTGCAGTCAACTTTGTTTTGGTTAGAAATATTTAAGTTTATAGAAGACATTTTCAAAAACCCTCTGTATTTAAAAGCAGAGCACATCGTACTCAGGAAACCTGCAACTGGTCTTAAAGGTTAAGATGAACGTTACTTATTTACTCAGAATCACGGCACTGAAGCAAATAACTAAACTAAACCCCCAGATTTTATAAAATGGAAAAGTTTAATTCAAGAAGTAAAAGTTATGGAAAAGGGAACTCACAGAATCAGGAATATGGAGGATGTTTTTGAGAAGAGATGGAGTCTAACAGAAGGAAACGCATGCACATATAGACATGCCTGAAGGTGACCTGACATGTGAAGGTGGACGCATGTGCGTGCCCATGTAAATCATATTGCTATATCTCGGCTGTATCTTTTTATTATTCTATTCTTTCTTTTTATTTCTTTTCTTAATTTTATTTCTATTTTGAATGCTGAAGTTGTTTTCTCTAGTGTACTTATTGTGTTTGTTTCTAAACTCAACTACTTAAAAAATTGGTTTATAACCTAATGTAATTACGAACTGTAAATTGCATTTATGACAAACAACCTCGAAAAAATAAAGTATGAAAAAAAGTAAATGACATATTTAATAGGTTACAGATTATATAGGCTCATATATTTACATGTATTTTGTACCGAAGTCTTAAATTAAAGGGAAGTATGTCTATAGATTATTTCATTGACATCTGCAGACCGATCGTCAACGTGACGGCTTTCAGCCAAAAAATCAGTTTAGGTGGAATTATCCTCAAATGTAATGTAATAAAAAGCCAATCAATTTCTATTATAGTACAAATGTTGTCATTATACAGTTTATCTCTTTAGCAATCATGTCAAACAAATAGTACAAATAGTAAACCAACACCACGGTACTTTTGGTTTAAATGCACCGTGTTACACCTGACCGTCCTAAAGCTGGATATGTCTGGAATATAATAATAATATAATGAGTGATTTTGGACACAGTCTGCATATTTCTCCCCGTGTGATTGTTAAATCTCGGCACCAAAAGGCAGCTCTATAGAGAGAAGATGTCGCTCTTCGATCCTGAGGGACGGACGTCACGTCCTGATGATTACTTTTAAAGTATTCAGGCTTCATTACAACATCTGGAAACATCAGATCAGATCCCCAGGAAGGAAAAACTGAGATACACCGACAACAATTACACCCAGAAACTCAAAGTAGACTGAAATGTTTTAGGGTTGAATTGCCAAAAACATGCAGTTAAATCAAATATTGGACATAAATCTACCTAGAAACAAGCATGCAAACACACACACACACACACACACACACACACACACACACACACACACACACACACGTTATCCAGGAGCCTTGTGTTTGACTAACACTTCCATCAGATAGGTGTTAAGGACTTAACGTTTTATTAACGCTAATTACTCATCTGAACGACAACAATGAGCTTATTGCCGAAGACTTGCAATACCTCCTCCTCCTCCTCCTCCTCCTCCTCCTCCTCTTCCTCATCCTCCTCCTCCTCCTCCTCCAGCGTCAGATAGAGGAGGAAGATAGGAGGTGAACCCGACAGCGTACCTTACTGCTGGCGTATCTAACAAGGAAACAGTACAAGCCCCCCCTCACTGGGGAACAAAAGAGCCGGCATCAGATTGGGGCTATCACACCGTTTGATTTAATTAACGAGCTACATCAAGAGCCAAAGAGCCCAGAAGAAGAAGAAGAAGAGGAGGAGAAAGGAGGAGGGAGGGAGGTGGAGAGAAGAAAAACAACTTGTCGTCAGCTTGAGTTGGCTGACGAATGACCTAATTGGTTACATTATCAACTCATTATCAAAGGCTAATTAGGGAGCGACAGAACAACTAATTATGAATAAAAAATGCAAACGACTCGGTAACCCCCTGCTACTACCTCTACATACATCCAACCTCCTCCTCCTCCTCCTCATTTAGCCCGACACTAAAGTGTTTCATTTGAACAAAAGGGCTCTTTTTGTATTGTTAGCTGTGAAACAATGGGAGGCCTGAAGGGGCGGGGGGTGCTGGGTGTTTCTAGAAGAGGTGACGGTGTGCTTGTTATCTACGAGTGTTTTATCCAGTCCATGGTGCGTTACTGAGTTCTGTGGGCGAGTTTGGAAGTTAGAAAGAGTTTGGTGAAGATGGGGGTTGCCCTCATTAACCCCCCCCCCCCAGGTTAAAGCAACAACTCAACCTCATTAGAGCGGAGGACAGAGTGAGGGGTGAAATGTCAACGTCCTCTTTCTCTCTCTTCAGAAGATGAGTTGATGCTCTCTCTCGGTCGCTGAGGCACAAAAACAAAGTGTTTGTTCTGAGTTAATTCACTTTGTTACAGATCTGAGATCAGAAGAATTTGTCATTATCCGTTGTGTTTGGTGAGATCTGGAGGTCATGATGGCCATGTATGTTCTCAGAGCTGGATACCGTCTACCATGGAGCACTGAGATTTATTACTAATGTTAAAGCCCTCATGGTACGTGTCCACAGGGGCGTTTTTTATCGCGAGGGGACGCGACGCTTCCCAGCATTGGACGCTTGGTGTGCTGTCTCTGGAAACAAGGCACTCGGTTCCTGATTGGACGAACGCTTTCCCGCCGTTGGCTGCTGCTCCCAGCTTTCAAACCAGAACCAGTCTGGAGGCTCGTCTGGAAACTTTCTTCTCTTATTTCACGTAAATAGTTCACTGAAATGTGTTTCTGAAAACATTTGAGGAGAGAAATAATCCATGCAGTTGATGAATCTGTCTTTATTTTGGATCAACAACGTTTATTTTAAAAGATCCTCGGGAGTTTGGACGCCCGTGATTTACATAAAGTAGATGAGCCCTCAACTTTATGCAAATGAGGAGCGGGTGTCGTGACGCCTAGTCTCTCGAATCGCGACGCAACGCTACCAGAATGCATTGCGCGGCTGCTTACACAGACAATGAATGGGGGGTGTGGAAAGCACGGAGGCTGTGGACACGTACCATCAGGCACCAGCGCTCTTTGTATGCTCGGTAGGATGGTCTGCCTCGTCCAGTCGTAGACTGAACCACCGGCGTGTTCTTATTTAGAAGGCTATTCTCGGTCTGCTTCCATCTTACTATACAAACCTACATCCTTCAAAACAGTACGGGAAATTACCGTCTTCGCTCACATCAGGACTTAATCCTACTAACCGTCCCCAAAGTCCGGACTGAACTGGGAAAAAGGGCGTTCCAGTCTGCTGCTCCTTCGTCTTGGAATCAGTTACAGAATGACCTGAAACCTGGAGAGCTAGTCTCGCTGAATGTCTTTAAAGCACATCTGGCTGCAGATGTTTTGAATGCTAATGAATGTTTTTTTGATACCTTCTGATTCTGTAATTTGCTCTTTGTCTTTGTTTGTTTTATGTCTGCAACTGTGTAACTGTGCTGCTGCCTTTCTCGGCCAGGACACTCTTGGAAAAGAGATTTTTAATCTCAATGAGTTTTTTTACTCCTGGTTAAATAAAGGTTAAATAAAGGTTAAATAAAGGTTAAATAAAGGTTAAATAAAGGTTAAATAAAGGATAAATAAAGGTTAAATAAAGGTTAAATAAAGGTTAAATAAAGGATAAATAAAGGTTAAATAAAGGTTAAATAAAGGTTAAATAAAGGTTAAATAAAGGTTAAATAAAGGTTAAATAAAGGTTAAATAAAGGATAAATAAAGGTTAAATAAAGGTTAAATAAAGGATAAATAAAGGTTAAATAAAGGTTAAATAAAGGATAAATAAAGGTTAAATAAAGGTTAAATAAAGGTTAAATAAAGGATAAATAAAAAAATAAAAAATAAAATAGGCTTGCAAATGCTTTTTAATTCTGTCTCTTCAATTTCTTTGTATAAAATTAGTGAAATAAGAAAAGAAGAGCTGGGAAAGATGTCACCTGTTCGGTATTAAAGGCCTTTAAGTCACGGTCACACGTGCACGATATTAACATTCGCCCCCCATTCACTTCTATTCTATACGAGCGGAAGGGCAAAAAAATATTCTGTTCTGGTGGCGAAGCAAATTCACATCTTTGCATTCGGAGAGAAGCTCAACTCTGGTGAACCTTTAGCCGAACATGGCCTCGGCAGCCGATGGTCACCCGCCTGCATTAACGCATGTGTAACCGTTCCGTTACACACCGTAGGCCTGACCAATAAACAAAACTCAAATCTGAAATACTCGCCTGCGACTATTACTAGAAAGGTAAGAACGTAAGGAGTGGATCAGGTCTGTGCTGCCTCTGTCAAGGTTGAATGGAGTGAAGCCACGGTCACACGATATCAACATTTAGCCTCCCGTTCACTTCCATTCGTGTCCAGTTGTGAAGCAAAGCTGGTGAACTTTCAGGTGGCTGTCAGCCTCGGCAGGCGATGGTCACTAACTGTACCTTAATACAATGTTGTTGTTTCATAAATAAAGACTCAACTGTGAGTTTTAGAACTGATTTGAAGATTGTACTGCTTGTTTTTAAAGCCTTGAATGGTCTGGCTCCGGCCTATATCGCTGATTTGCTGACTCCCTGTGAGCCTGATCGATGCTTCGGATCCTCTGGCAGGACTCTTACTAACGATCAACAAAGGTGACCAACCGGGCTTCTGCCGTCCGGACCCCTCAGCTGTGGATCTCAGTATCTTCCTTTAATCTCTTCTTAAGACTCACTTGTATATTCTGTCTTTCTCTTAACTGATGGTGAACTGTTGGAAATATTTATGAGATTTTGTTTTGTTTACATTTTAAGTTCTGGGTGTTCATTATGCTTTTATTGGAAAGCACTTTGTAACCTTGTTCTGAAAGGTTCTCTATAAATAAAGTTATTATTATTATTATTATTATTATACCCCTAATGTGAACAAACATTTCCTGTCTCTACTAAGTTAATTATTAACATAAAGACAAGGACTTTGACAAGCTAGAGTACATACAGTATAGATATGACACAATTATTACAGATATGATTCCACCTCCGTCTCATCTTCACTCGTCTCTCAACGCGTCCAAAGTGACGGAGAAACACCTCGTTTCTTTTCTCTCTCGCCATTTATTTTTTTGTCATATAGCTTTCAGTCCACACCACCAACCCCCCCCCGCCCTCCCTCTCCTCTCCTCTCCTCTCCTCTCTGCACCCCCCTCTCCTCTCTCCTTCCTTTGCGCTCTTTCAAGGTCCACAGGCTCGACTCCACCTTTTCAATTCGGCTTCCCAGCAGCACTACTTAGTGGGGAGGTAATTGGAACCAGTGCTATCAGTGTGATTGAGGGAGCAAGTGTGTGTGTGTGTGTGTGTGTGTGTGTGTGTGTGTGTGTATTAATGTGTAGGGTGTTGCTGAAGCATGGAGCAAAGGGGGCCCCATGAAAAAGGGGGTCAAATGCATAGAAGAGCATTTCAGCGTGGAGTGGAAGAAAGAGAGTTAGAGGAGAGGAAGAGGAGGAAGAGGCCGAGCCGAGGCACACACTGAGATCACACCTGCTCTCTGACACACACACACACACACACACACACACACACACACACACACACACACACACACACACACACTTGTATGGGTTACAAGTCAAATGAAAGTAATCAGAGTACATCAGAGTCACTGAACAGTTAGAATAGGTTGTACTCTGATTACAGAGGAGGAGGAGGAGTACACGGACATAAAGATGTACTTCCTGTTTGTATTTTTAGTCAATCTCACCAACGAAACCTCTTCAATAAAAGAAGACAGTTCTGGATGAAGCGTCGCCGGACTCCTCGCGGGTTCTGGTACTGAGGTGATGCTACATTTACAAGCATATTCCTCAAATGTAGTGAACAAATATTATATATCTTCAATAAAACATGCATGGATTAATGTGTGTCCCAGCCCATCAGAGGAGATTCCACCGTGTTGAAGATGTTTGTGATTCATTTGAGGGCTTCAGGTTAAATTTAAGAGTTTTTAAGACCTTTATAACGCCATGTATAATATGATTTAATACGTTTCACGATCATACCGACCAAAGTATGAAATGGAAAACCAGCAGAGATAATACAGCCAATAATCATGTATTATTATAACATATATTTTAGTACTTGCCAGCAGTATAACTCCTAATAAAATAATCAATTAAATTAATAAGTGGTGTAAAATGCTCATTATTAGAGCTGATTATCTATGATGCTCTCAAATGTAGAGATTTGGTGACTTTAAAACTGCACAATTAATGTATAAAGTAAAAAATAAGATGCTTCCTGTTTGCATCCAGAGAGAAACAATCAGAATGAACTAAGTTTACAAAAACAAAGATTAGAACAAATGTAAAACAAAGATGTATAACAGTCAAAAGGAGTTCATTTGTAGAATCGTTTTGAAAATTAGTATTAAAAATATATTTAAAAATAAGTTATTACTGGAAACTTGAATTTCCCTCGGGATCAATAAAGTTACCATCCATCCATCCATCCATCCATCCATCCATCCATCCATCCATCCATCCATCCATCATCCATCCATCCATCCATCCATCCATCCATCCATCCATCATCCATCCATCCATCCATCATCCATCCATCCATCCATCATCCATCATCCATCCATCCATCATCCATCCATCCATCCATCCATCCATCCATCCATCCATCCATCATCCATCCATCCATCCATCCATCCATCCATCCATCCATCCATCCATCATCCATCCATCCATCCATCATCCATCCATCCATCCATCATCCATCCATCCATCCATCCATCCATCATCCATCCATCCATCCATCCATCCATCCATCCATCCATCCATCCATCATCCATCCATCCATCCATCATCCATCCATCCATCCATCCATCATCCATCCATCCATCCATCCATCCATCCATCATCCATCCATCCATCCATCCATCCATCCATCCATCCATCATCCATCCATCCATCCATCCATCATCCATCCATCCATCCATCCATCATCCATCCATCCATCCATCCATCCATCCATCCATCCATCATCCATCCATCCATCCATCCATCCATCCATCCATCCATCCATCATCCATCCATCCATCCATCCATCATCCATCCATCCATCCATCATCCATCCATCCATCCATCATCCATCCATCCATCCATCCATCCATCCATCCATCCATCATCCATCCATCCATCCATCCATCCATCCATCATCCATCCATCCATCCATCATCCATCCATCCATCCATCCATCATCCATCCATCCATCCATCCATCCATCCATCATCCATCCATCCATCCATCATCCATCCATCCATCCATCCATCCATCCATCATCCATCATCCATCCATCCATCCATCCATCCATCCATCCATCCATCCATCCATCATCCATCCATCCATCCATCCATCATCCATCCATCCATCCATCCATCCATCCATCATCCATCCATCCATCCATCATCCATCCATCCATCCATCCATCCATCCATCCATCCATCCATCCATCATCCATCCATCCATCCATCCATCCATCCATCCATCTTAAATGTGAATCTGTTCTGGTTTCTTTCCTCCTCTGGGACAGTAAACTGAATATCTTTGAGACATTTGAGGACGTCATCTTGGACCTTTCTGACGTTTTATAGACCAAACAGTTAATCAATTAACCAAGAAAATAATCAACAGATTAATCAACAATGAAGATAATGGTTAGTTTCAGCTCTAGATAGATAATTGATTCGTCGTTCTAGTCCTTTTTCAAGCAAAAATGCCAGATATTGTTTATTTCAGCTTCTCAGATGTGAGGATTTGATGCTTTTCTTCATCATTAATGATCATAAACTGGATATTTGGGGGTTTTGGACTGATGGGTGGATAAAGATAAGGAACTTGAAGACACCATCTTGGGCTCTAACCAGTTATAATGTGAATTCTTCACAATTTTCTAAAATGTTTTAAACAAAATTAATCAATTAATTGATAAAATAATCAGCAGGATATAGTAGAGGATATGGTTTCTTTCCTCCTCTATGACAGTAAACTGAATATCTTTGAGTTGTGGACAAAACAAGACATCTGAGGACGTCATCTTGGACTTTAGGGAACACTGATGAACAAATTTTCACCATTTTCTGACATTTCATAGACAACTAATCAATTAATTGAGAAAATAATGGACAATGAAAATAATGGTTAATTGCAGCTGTAGTTTTTTGTGCCATGAGAGAGTGTCTCATTTTACATTCATTATATTTCACTGTTCATGCGTGTTCATAAGATTATAAACTCCTGGACGGACTGGGACTGACTGAAGTGGATTTCACTATAATGTCAGCAGTGTGTGTTGCACTGTTTCAAAGACAGATGTCCTTTCCACTCACCATGAATAAATCTCTGTCTTCTAGATCTACGGCGAGGAGGAAGGCCTTCTCCAGGCGCTGGTGTCTGCAGAGAAAGTGGAGACAGTTAAAGAGGAACAACCTCACCATCATCAATCTATACATACATGATGGATAGGTCAGTAGTACGTTTCCTCCTTCCTTCAGCCTGCACACACACACACACACACACACACACACACACACACACACACACACACCTCTGCATACAACACCGTCAATAAGTGAACTGAGAGCAGCGAGTCCTCGTCCTATTATCCAGAATTAAAGCTGGGAGAGAGAGAGCTGAATCTCTCTCGGTACAAAACACCTCAACTTTCCCCGTCTAGAGCCAACATGAAACAAACAAACACAAGCAGAGAGAGGAGGTGTGTGTGTGGGGGGGGCTTCCTTCATTTGATGTTGGTGGAGAGAGAAAGAATGCAGGTAGGTGATAAGAGAGGAGAAGAGGAGGGATGCCAAACAACGCTCCAGCTCCGCTACAGAGGAAGAAGAAAGAGCAGGGAGAGGGGGGGAGACGGGAGGTAATTGCAGGATGGAGAGCGGTGAGCGGCAGTGTGTGGGAACAACAGGGTCTATTTCAGTCAAACAGGCGTTTCAAAAGGCTCTCATGGCAGAAGGGAGAATGAAACAAACAGTCTAAACAGGTGCATGTGAGGTGCTTCGCCTCATGAATGACTCAAAGCTGCATCATTTATCCTTTATAGCATTTTTTTAAATAGCAACAGTGAGACGCAAATAAGCAGAATTAAACTGCATCCGCAGTAGATGTCACTTTCACAAAGACCTGCTTTTGGACGGCAGTTCTGATTCTGAACCCAATAACATGTTCCAGTAATGCCTTCAAAATAGTCTGTTTACTGCAGCTTTCACTCATTGATCAGATAATTACTGATCTGTTGCATAATATATATATATAAACCATAATTATGAACATCCCTAGTTTGTTCCGTTGCAACATCAGCACCCAGCAGCAGACCTACGCTTCCGCCATTTTGGACTGAAAGCGACTACCGGACACCAGTTAAACGTACCGAAATGGCCTGTGTTGAACAATAAAATATTATAAATTTAATAAGCGTTTTAAGCCCAAAATGGCAGCTGTTGTAAAAAAAAAAAAAAAAACACACGGGAGTTTCTTTGCTTCTATTCTCTTAGCTGTTTATGTAGATGCATTTACCTCCACTATAGAAGCCCTTGACCTTTTGACCCCTCCCCTCCTGAAGAGTTATGCAAAACAAACGTGTCCCTCAGAAGATGAGATCAGGACCACAGTAACGGCTCAGAGTCGTCGGCGTTACCTGAGGAGGTGGTGAAAGAAGCGGCGGGCACACTTGCTGATTGGCTCTCTGTACTCCAGTATGACGACGTCAGAGAGAGGAGCAGCTGGAGCATAAAACACACCCAGAGCTGCTTCTAGTTGGGCTGCAGACACAAACAAAACACACACTAAATGAATACATATATATAATTCATAGGGGTTTTAGTAGATAAAGTGAAAGACATTTTTTACATGTAGCTCAGTTAAATCTTTGGCTTCTCTGCATATTAAATAACTTATTGTTATATATTAAAGACACAACAAGGAGCTTTTAATGCCTCTATGTGACCTACATAAGTAAACAAGACCTATATAGTATCTATATAGTTATTCTTAATACTTGTCATCGGGTCCGATTCCACGCAAAATCAGACGAAATGATTTACAGGTTCACTAGAAACTCCTTCAGCTCAGACTCTAGCGGGGCCTCCGGCAGCGACCAGCCCACCGCGGACACACCCCGATCCAGCCCACCGCGGACACACCCCGATCCGGCTTCGCTGCCTTCGACCTGCAGGCGGAGCATCCGGCAGCAGCGGCTCCTCCTCCGGCCAGGAGCAGAGCTTTGCTCTCCTGCTGGAGGCTCAGGCCGTATGGCTGGGCTCGTTGGAGAGAAGGGAGGCACGGGAGAACCAGAACCAGGACTGTGCGGGGCAGCCTGTCAGACCCTGCTGCAGTAAAACGAGAGGTTTTCTAAAGGGACTCTGGTGCTCAGACACTGAAGCTATTGTCCACAGTAGGGGTCTCCAACCTTTCTCCCTCTGAGACCTAATTTGAAAAAGAGTCCGAGAGCGACTCACAGCACCAAGTTGGACATCTCCAATAGCAGACATAACTTCTGTCATACTTTTATGGTTCTTTAATAACGTTTCAGCGACCGCCGTCATCGTCTCTATTACAATCCTGCCATAGGTGAAGGGCTTTTTATGTTTCATTAGGATGTAGTAAACGCCACTAAACGAAGCCTCTGCTGCTGCATTGGCCTTCATCATCAGTTTGGTAAACAGAGACGGTTTATTGTCTTTAAGCGTTGTTTCCAGCTCCTTTAACTTCTCTATCAGTCGACTTCTACCAGCCGGAAAGTCCCATGAAAAGTTGCAGTGGACTTTGGTGAGGTGGAGACGCACACATCATTCACATTCATGAAAGAAAAGTTCTGTGACCCATTCCTCATGAAAATAGTATATTCTTTTGTCTTTTATTGGCCTGGCTATTTTCTGCAGTCATTGTTATATCTGGTGTGCGCTGGCTAGACTGCTAACATCGATATATAGGTTTACAAAGTGACTTTGTGTTATCAACTTTATGAACATATTCTCTCAGGAAGCTACGTGTTGGAGCTCCCTGGTCCACAGGGAAAATCAAAGTTCCTCGTAGTAGCTTTAGTCCCTCCAGAAATCAAAGTGCTAATTAACAGCAAACAAAACAATGAAGTGGAAGTGGAATAACTTTTACTTGAAACATAAGGTAACAGCTGAGTAGTTTACAAAACTACAAACCTTCAGGCTATACTGCTCAGCTCAACAACTTGTATCTTGTCTTAAAGTAGCAACTGTGATAAGCTTTAAAACATTAGCCTCCTGTTTGATCTGTCTGTTTCACAGGTTTTCAATCTGATGTTGAACAGCCAGAATAAATCTAAATAAACCTCCCGTTCTTTGGATCTGACTACTGAGGTTTGATTCTTTACAGAGATATCAGTAAAACTATCTAACGTTAAATGTTTGACCCACCCTCTCTCTCTGCGTTCAGCTCCAGCCTCAGCAGGTGGTCGGTGACTGAGCTCAGGCCTCGGTAGCACTCGTCTCCCGTGATGCTCCAGTCCATGGCCTCCAGGACGCCCAGCGCCTCTCGGACCTGTCCACAACGCAGCCGCTGCTGCAGCAGCTCCCCGGGACCCATCTGGCCTCCGGTCAGAGCTCCTGTCACATCCAGGCACAGTTTAGTTGATTTATTATCACAGTGCATGGAATAAAGAAACAGCAAAGAACACATTAAAAAAAGATTAAATGCACCGGATCTCATTCATCTCTGTGACCGTTAAAAAGTCTAGTTTGATGAAATAATATAACATTTATATATGAATGTCTGGTCCTGTCACCTGATGTTTGTCTCTACCAGTGCTCTAACCCATCCCAACCCCTTCTAACACTAAATGATTATCTGCCAATCAGTTGTCGATTCAACGAGTGACACGGCTTTCATGTTTCGTTACATCGTTGACACCGTAAAATTAGGCGCTTTTAGCAGACTTTTTTTTCAGGCTTTTTTTCAGACTTTTTTGTTTCGGACATTTTTCAGGCTTTTTTTTCAGACTTTTTTGTCCGACATTTTTTCAGATCTTTTTTTTCAGACTTTTTTGTCCGACATTTTTCAGACTTGAGAGCCCTGGTCTACATATAAATAAGTAAATAATAATACATACATCATTGTGCATTATTTAACAAAGCAAACATTCATTTTGACTTTTCCATTTTTTTTCTAGGCCAAAAACAAAACACAGCAGAACCAGAAGAACTTAGACATGTCTAATATCAGAGTTTTTCCTGCCGTCGTCGCCCAAATGCTCGCTCATCGGGGGAAATGTTAAATTAATGAGGCTCTATATGAAACGTGTCATGAGATAACTTCTGTTGTGATTTATGAAATTTATGATGTATAAAATTTACATTATTTGACTTGAAAGAAAGCGAGAAAAAGACCAGTAAACATCTTGCAATCATGAGATCAAAATGTACATCCAAATGAACAAATCTGGCAGAAAATCTTTTTTGTTAACATACATGTTAAAGTAAATCCCTGAGTTTTAAATGTGCAAAAATGCAGCTGCTGAAATAATGAATCTTAATCTTTCCCCTCATTTCTGTGCAGCTGATCTTCCATTATTACAGACGGGTATAACGGTCAGAACATGCAGAATATTCCTGAAGCACTAACTTAAGCTGAGTAAGTGTCCAGTGGATTGTTCTAAACTCTGAAGCAGCACAGATTACATTACATCCATACTGTACGTACGTGCATTAGGACACTGCTGAATAATGGAGGGACGAGGTTTTGTACCCTTCCCGGTAGTACGGGTGTCTCGTTCTAGACGTAAAAGGTCAAAGGTGTGTTTGTGGCTTTATAGAGCACACATACGGGAAGTGGAGGTGTTGAATGCCAGAGGTGATTGTTGTCCTTTGTGACTTGATCACGATGGTGCAGAGTGGAACTCAAAACATCTACAAACTCTCACACAACTCCAGCAGTTTAATCCAAGTCTCAGTTATCCAGTCGGAACTTCCCACACACATCCATCTGTTGTGATTCTCTGTTCACCGTGGAGGCGAGCAATTGAAAACAACGTTTTCAAGAATTCAAGGTAACACAGGGTGAGTAATTGATATACAAATTATCATTTTGTAAGTGAAATATTCCTTTAAGATTATATATATAAATATATATTCACCAAACAACATGTTAGCATAGCTGGTGTCATGTTCTGGACAGTGAAGGTGATCACTGACAGCGGTACCGTCAACAGGCCGGGCTGCAGGCGGCCAGAGTCACCACCGACTCGTCTAATTAACTGAAGAAGTTGTGTACGTGTGTGTGTGTGTGTGTGTGTGCGTGCGTGTGCGTGTGTGTGCGTGTGTGTGCTTGGTGGAGGGAGGGGAAGGGGGGGGTAGTGTTCGAGCAATTAAAATGACAAGCTGGCAATTAGCAAGCCCCCAAATCCCCTTAAGGGTTGGCTAATGTGGCTAATACATCAGCTGAGCGTGGTGCGGTCTGTGTGTCTACGTTTGTGTGTGTGTGTGTGTGTGCGTGTGTGTGTGTGTGTGTGTAGGGGTCTGCTCTAAGCAGAGACAATGGATCATTGTGTTGGTGGGGACAGGTCAGTTCCCTCCCACACCTGTCTACACTGACTTATATGACCAGCTCAGTTCAGTGTCAGACACACAACAACAACAACCACAACAACAACAACCACAACAACAACAACCACAACAACAACGACGACGACGACGACGACGACGACGACGACGACAACAACAACAACAACCACAACAACAACAACGACAACAACAACAACAACAACAACAACCACAACAACAACAACCACAACAACAACAACCACAACAACAACGACGACGACGACGACGACAACAACAACAACAACCACAACAACAACAACGACGACGACGACAACAACAACAACAACCACAACAACAACAACCACAACAACAACAACCACAACAACAACAACAACGACGACGACGACAACAACAACAACAACCACAACAACAACAACGACAACAACAACAACAACCACAACAACAACAACCACAACAACAACGACGACGACGACGACGACGACGACAACAACAACCACCACGATGACGACTGAGCTGAGTCTGAGTCTTCTTAAATAAGAGATAATTAGCCATTAAAGCTGTTATATTGTGTCAGACATTCAGTCAGTAAATCACCGTTTGGTTTCATTCTGTGCAATCAGTGTTCTTTTCAGAAATGAAAATATCTAAAAAAGGGTGAAAGGGTAAAGAAAGGTAGGTAAAAAACAAAAAAGGTAAAAAAATTAAATAAAATAATTATGGAGCCGCGGGAGGGAGGGGGGGGGGGGAATATTCAGAGAAAAAACTCTGTGATTAAAGTCATACATTTAAGAGAAAAACACTTAAAGTGGCAAATTTACAAGAAAAAAACAACAAATTTAATTAAAATGTATCTTTTAATAAAAAAGATAAGGATGAATGGAGAGTCCGCTACAGTATATAATGTATATATCAGAACATTAATAATATATTTTAGCTCACGTTACTGCCGTGTTTAACGGTGGCATACGTGTGATGAGGTTGATCCAACTTTGCAAAATGAAGCGATGTGGTTCCTAAACAAAAGAAAATCCCCACTAGTTTCATTACCACGGTTTTATACTCCACTATTTTATGATTTTAATCTCAGAGAATATCCAGGTGTTTAATCTCGTAAATTCAGAGTTTTTACTCGGAATATTCCCCCCCTCTTCTGGCTCCTTAATTTATTGATCTTTTTAACCTGCATTGGCCCTAATAGTCCGTCGTAGAGATGAGACTAGTCTAAAATATCATTATAATCTGCCAGACTAGTGGATTAAATGCTGGTTGGTTAGATAGACTTAATAAAAGTGCTTCACTGTTCTTATCAAATTAGCTCCAGCTTGTGCAGCGGAGGAGAGAACCCACATTTATGTTACCTTGAAGCCTGCCGAGCAGTTTTTCCTGCTTCAGTGTGAACCCATACTACATTTATTTTACCCTATCTGAATACCAGTTGTGTAATTCTTCATTAAAAATCAACAATATTTCACATCCCTACAAAAAAAAAGTCTATTTTCCCTGCCGTGTCGTGCAGCACGTTCCCTGGTCTGCCCTTCCACCGCCGGTACCGGTGCAGGCCCAGCCACGGCCAACGTGTGCCCAGATGAGATAACTGGGTGCAGGCAGGAGGGTGGGGGGGTAGGAGGTGTAGGGGGCGGGGGGGGGCACCAGGGAGGGCTGCCTCCTATGGAACAAAAAAAAAAAGAACCTGGAGCTCGGCCAAGTCTTTCTTCCTCGCCGTCTCCCGACTCACTCCTTCTGTCATGTAGCGGGCCTTATGAAACAAGTCAATACGGAGAAGACGGAGCGCACGCAAACAAACAACTGAGCTGGAGTGTGTGTGTGTGTGTGTGTGTGTGTGTGTGTGTGTGTGTGTGTGTGTGCATGGAAGCACAGAAATAGAAGAATACACACACGTGTGTGTGTGGGGGGAAGAATTATCATGGAGAAAAGACGTGCAGTGACTTTCTTCATCAAAACCTTGGCAGACGATCAGAGGAGGGGAAGCTATTGTTGGAAGACACCCTCCCCTTTCCCTGTGCACACAGTTGGATACACACACACACACACACACACACACACACACACACACACACACACACACACACATACACTCTTCTACCTTCCTCCATCCACCCCCTCACTCCTGCTTTCAAACTTCAGCAGAGAAGCTGCGTGCCGCTGTCGCATCTTCTTTCCAAAGTCACAATTAAAGACGCTGAATGTGTGCACGAGTGTGTTTGTGTATGCGCGTGTCAGAGGGAGAGGTGGTGGTGGCGGTGGTGGAGGTGGTGGAGGTGGCGGTGGTGGCAGCGGCAGCTTCGGAAAAAAAAAATTTTGATTGGCAAACTTTATCTGGGGGCCCCGAGGGACCGCGCAGCCACTGTAAACGATTTATCGGAAAAATGCATCCCAGAATGCACCTGGGGGGCGTTCTTGCCCCGGGGCGATTATTGAATGACCTCTGAGAGCATGACTCCTGCTAACCTTCACCACCCGTCAACAAATTAACTTCCCTCAGCAGTGGAGAGGTAAAGAGGACGACCCCGTTCAGCAGCCGTATTTACACGGCGGGGTTCAGGTACGGAGTCAGATCCAGAACAGAGGGAGGAGGGCGCCGTCATCACAGAGAGACGACTACGAGGGCGTGGAAGGGTTGAGCATTATTTACTATTTACAATCAGAGCATGTAAAGGAACATTTAAAGAAATGTAAAGTAGTTACTAGAAGTAGTGATGCACCGATACCACTTTATTCAGACCGAGTACAAGTACTTCCATCTGGGTACTCTCCGATACCGAGTACCGATACGAGTACTTCTCTGTGTCTAAAGAGCCTCGTTAACAGCCAGCTGGAGGGTGTGAGCGACACACGGCAGGCTGGGGAGTCCCGCATACGAGGCGGTGCGCCGCCACCGGCTCTAGGTCGGCTTGGAAAGGCTCGGGGTGAAGGTGCTTCCCGGGGCCGTGGACAAAGTGCCACCGGTGCGGACTGTCCTCAGTGCGCTCCAACCGCGTCGTCGTGCCCCCAGGGCGGGCCTCGGCCCACGTAAAAGGCGCCAGAGATCTGCAGCGTTGTCGGCAACCCACCCGACCCGTCTTGAAATACGGACCAAGGAGTCTAACGCACGCGCGAGTCAGAGGGTGCAAGCAAAACCCTGTTGCGCAATGAAAGTGAGGGCCGGCTGAGGTGGGATCCCGGCCCAGCGGGGTCGGGCGCACCACCGGCCCGTCTCGCCCGCACCGTCGGGGAGGTGGAGCGTGAGGACCCGAAAGATGGTGACAAGAGGTTAACGTCACGCTGCTGTAAAGTGGTATCGGTGCCGTTGTATCGGAGCCGTTTTGCGAGTACATGAGCACAGCATCAGACCCGATACCTGATACTGGTATCGGTATCAGTGCAACCCTAACTAGAAGTGTCACAATATACCGGTATAAAGTTATAAGACGAAAACACGGACAGCGGCATGACAGCGGCGTGACAGCGTGACAGACTAAAGAATGAATCAGTTAATGGAAGAGGAATCGATCTCTGTTGAGTTTTGGTTTCTTCTTGCTATTAGTCATTTAGTTTGGAAAGTGTTTGAATCGTATTTCACCTACCTAGTCTGAATCTCAGGGCTGCTAGTGGTCCTCCATGAAAGGTCAACATCAGCACATCTCCGTCCGGGCCTGCCGCCCACTGCAGTCCCTCCAGACCTCCAGAGCAGCGCAGGTGCTGATCTAGTCTCAGCGTGGCAGCTGGAGCGACCTCCTCTGCTACCAGCGCCATGTTAACGGGAGCCAAGCCCACATCGAAGCACATCAGCTCCCCCTGCTCCCCCCCTACGACCACCACGGCCCCAGCAGGGTGCCAGGCCAGGAGGGTGGGCGTCACGGGGCAGGAGGCCAGGAGAGAGACGCCCCGGCGCTGGTCGTACAGAACCACCGAGGAGTCGCCGAGGCCCAGGAGGAGCGTGGTCTCAGAGGGGTGACGCGAGCAGGAGACGGGGTGGGACGGCAGCGGGATGCGGGTGACGGACAGGCGGTGGAGGCGTCCTCGTGCACATTCGTACACGCAGGTGTCGGCCCAGGACCCCTCCCTGAGTCCGCGGGGTCCTGCGGGGAGCTCTACTGTTAGCAGCTGGTAGGGCTGGAGCACGCTGAAGCGGCAGTCCAGCGGGTTGGCTTCAGTCCGGAGAGAGCCGAGGACCTTAGAGAGGGAGAACAGAACCAGTTCAGAGAGTCTTCATCTGAACATCCTCCTTATGAATCTGATCTGATCCAACAATGAACAATAACATCCTGAACAGACTCTCTTCTCTGGGTAGGAGGACAACAACTGGAACATCTGTTATGACACATTCGCACAAATCTTGTTGACCGTGTCACTAAATGCAGGCTGAAGTTCAAACATAAGTGTGTGTTTATCAGTATACCTGCTTCACATCAGCATGTTAGCATGACCATTGGGAACATGTTTGCATGCTAACATTAGCATTTGGCTCAAAGCTTGATTTCTTGATTTGAGGGCTTCTTTCAGTATTTTGAGCCATTAGACAAACTGATGGGAAAATGTAAGTCAGAATATTTACGACCGGTGAGCATAACCAACGCGTCCTCATCCCAACTCGTCACATACTGACTCTTTGTCAGACCCTTTGGCGTCACTTTACGGTCGCAGTAAACACTTAACGTTGTGAATTCAAATAAAAACGTTTCCTTAGGTTCAGACAACAAAACCACTAAGTTAGGTTTAGGAAAAGGCTTAAAATGACGACGTTTGTACAGTGAAAATGTGACTTGATGTTGTGAACGCGGGATACGAACAGCGGCCTCTGGGATGAAAGCCTCGTGTTTGTTGGATCCAAACACCTCCCCTCCCTCGCGGTGTGTGTTTTACCGCCCTTTAAACTACGTCACCACACTCCCCGACCACTTCCTCTCATTTAACATTGACACGGACGCGTTTCCATTGTAGTTGCTTGAAAGCGCAGTGCGTCTCATACAGACGCCTTGTGCATCAACTTGTGCATGTAACGTGCATCACACGCCGACGGACGTGACAACGCGTCAGTATCTTCAGTATCAACCTGGGAATGAGAACGGGCCGGCAGAACATCGACCTATAGCAGAGTTCAATGATCCAGGAGTCTCCCACATGTCTGTGTTGAGGAACATTAAGCTTTCTGTAAACTTTAAACTGTGAATATTTCACTTCACTATGAGTCAACCAAGCTCAGATGAAGTCTGTGGACAGAATCAGATTCTTCTGTCTGTATCTGTCTCTGGTCCTGGAATTTCCCTCCGGATACGGGAGTGTTTAGAGGGAAGATTTAGCCAGTAGTTAAGTGTCACTGAACATCGTATGAAACTTGATCTCGTCATTCTGTTGTTGTTTTAACATGTTCTTCTATTTGGGAACTGGAAGGAGCTGACTTGTGCCAGTAGTTCTGTTGATGAACAAACCTGTTTTTGAATAAAAGAGGGATAAGGACGGAGAGAGAGAACGGAGTGAGAGACAGAGAAATGAGTCATACTGTACATGGCAGAAGCCCCAAACCCCCCCGGAGATGGAAGAAATGGAGCCTTCCACTTTGCTCATAAACACTCCGGCTGTCAATCAAGACAGCTAATGATAAGAGCTCCATTTTAACTCAAGGTCAACAACATCTCCTCCCTGAGCATGCCACGGCTTGGCACCCAGCAGCCGGCGATAAACAGACTCCTCTGTTTACCTGCGTGAGAAGCCAACGCCAGACATGACTGACAAGAAACAAGCAACATGAAGAGAGAGGACGATACATGAAGAAAGCTTGGAGTTATTAGACCGATGGTCAAATCCAGAATTCAGATTACTCGCTCTTAGACACACAAGCGGTTGGTGGGAGTGGGCACAATGGGCCCCGCTAAGCAAAGCGAGCGTTGACACTGATGGAGAAAGGCCGCGTCACGGGTGGCGCCGTCGATAAAACACCCACAGGGAGCCGGGGAACAGTAGGTGGATGACAGGAGACATCAGCCTGTGCTAAACAGCAGCCCAGCAGTTCCACAGCCACTAACAGAGCTTTAGAGGAGAGATTTCAGCTAACCAAAGCCTCTATCGGAGCCCTGCATTGACCGTGGCAGCTTTGGCTAAATGAGCCCATTTCTTTTCGCCGTGTAGACAGAAAGAAGGATCGGCTGCCTGCCTGCCTTCCTTTCCTTTCGTAAAGCTGCCCGGCCCAGTTTTTTGGCAGGCTTTGCCAAAAAGGGACTTAGAGGGAGGACAGGTTTTTTTTTTTTGCCTGCCCGTGGTCTCCAGCAGGAGAGAAGCAGATGACTGTCCTCCTGAAAGCTTTTTTTCCTCTCCATAATCCCCCAGAGCTAGCTCCTGCTGCTCCCCGGGGGGTGGGTGCTGTGTGTTTATTTGAGGGGCTCAGTTCATGTGAGGGGTGGGGTATCCTCGTATCCTCGTATCCTCGTATCCTCGGGAGGGTGCGTTTCTCTACGTGTCTGCAGGGACAAAGTGACACATGCATTAAACAAACACGGAGCAGGCGAGGGTCCGTGGAGTCCATCCCACAGAACGCTGTCACAGGAATCACAAGACCTACTTCCATTTCCA
>NC_133803.1:35409521-35419521 GCF_043250625.1 Sebastes fasciatus
TTTTTTTCTCGTAATATTGTGACTTTATTGTGTAAATCTCAGATGTTTTTTTTCCCTCAATGTGGTCCTAATACTCCGTAGTACATTGTCTCTTTGGCCCTCACTGCATTAGACTGATATACTATATACTTAGACTCTAAACTGTGTTACCTTCATCACAATGATCACATGATTTGCGGCTCCAGACACATTTCTTTTTTTTTTTGCCTAAATGTCTCATTTGATAGTAAAGGTTGCTGAGCCCTGGTTTGTTAATTTAGCTCCTAATGAACTGTTAATCATGTTCTAGCACAGATGAAGCAGTCAGGCTTTTTAATGAACATGTTGATATCGTGCACTTTAAGCTTTTTATGACTGTATACGTAGCTTCTACTGACCCCTTCTCCTTGTTGGTACTACGTACTTCCTTCAATGAACTGCGTGGTTTTATCCATCGTGTAGTTGACGTATTGTGTTGTGTTTATGTCTTTGTGTGACACCAGTTTCCCGTTTGGGGATTAATAAAGTTCATCCTATCCTATCCATCCTACAGATTGTCAATTTCTATGCAATTCTATATTCCTTCTATATAAATAATTTCCGTTAAAAGGTTGTCTTTCATGGACAATCTGTTTAGGTGTTTCATGTTTAGTAAAAGAGGAATATTCCACGCAGCTCAGCGCTGAAGTCACTAATAATGAAAAGACAACAGAAAAGAGATGAAACAGCTGCAGAGAAACTGTCTGGTGACAGATAACAGGATATTCACAACAACAACAAACACACATACAACCACAAAAAAATATGACTTAAAAAAACATTCATCTGGTGTTTCTCTTTTCATTAAGATTATTAAATTCCACGAAACGGTTTGTGTTTGTGGAGGGGGGGGGGGGGGGGGGGGGGTTAAAGGAGGGAAGCATGAAGGAAGGATGATTAAAAATGTTAACATAAAACCAACTATGTATGTGTTTTCCTCTCCTTCCCACCCTCCACTTATCAGCGTGAGGAGAGAGGGGGGGGAGCGTTTGAATTAAGACCACATAGGGAAAGAAATCAGACTTTTTTTTTTTAAATGCCGAGAGACTGGCTAGAAAATTGGCTTAGCGCGGCAGATAGCGAACTGAACAAAAGGAACATATATATGAGCTTGAAGTGATTGAAGTAGCTGGCGTCTCCCGATGTGTGCCCGGCGTTTGATTCCCGCCACGGCTCTTACATAAACTGCTCGCTTAATTTCACACCGCGCATCTGAAAAATGACAACAAACGCTTTCATTAGAGCGCGATGCCGCAGCCCCACGAAGACTTTAATGTTGTTGAAGCGTGGAGGAAGGAAGGAAGGAGGAGAGGAGGAGGACGGGGGGGTTGGAGGAGACTAGAGAGAATAAACTAGGTGAAGGAGTGTGATAAATGTGAAGAGCGTTCCAAAAACAAGAAGCGGTAAAAGCAGCGAACAGCATCTGCTTTGCTTATTTCAATATTCATGTTCCCCCCCCCCCTCCTAGCTGAATTTGTTTTCCTAGCATGCGATTGGTAACGCTCATCTTTCCTCCCTCTCGCAGACTCTCTCCCTTCTCTCTCTCTCTCTCTCTGCGCTGTGGTGAAATGTTTTGCATATGCTTACGGAGGAATGGCGTACGTACGAGGAGAACAGTTAAACCCACTTCGGTAATTTGGGATCTTTCATCTGCTTTTTTGGCACGAGGACAATCCACCGTTGACACAGAATCGGGTCACGGGTTGGGTTTTGCCAGAGGCCACGAGGATGTGTGTGTCTAAGACGAGTGTGTGTGTGTGTGTGTAGGCGTTCTCCCTCACGCTGTACCACAGCTTAGCTTCTCCTTGCTTATTTCATATGGTGATGCATGGAGGTGCAACACAGAGGTGCCACCCTTGAGGTGACTAACGCACCGTCCCCAATCCCATCCACGACAACACAGGTCTCCTCTCACAACAGCTGCTTTGTTGTCTTCTTCACTCTCTCTCTCTCTCTCTCTGTGTGTGTGTGTGTAAAAAATACAAATCAACACTTTGAGTTATGATTGTGCTTACAGAGTATAAAGTCTGGTTTATGCTCGCCGTAGTGAAGCCGCGACAGAAAATGACGTCATCACAGTTTTTACTAGGGGAGCACCTTCTCCCCGAGCCTTTCCAAGCCGACCTAGAGCCGGTGGCGGCGCACCGCCTCGTATGCGGGACTCCCCAGCCTGCCGTGTGTCGCTCACACCCTCCAGCTGGCTGTTAACGAGGCTCTTTAGGCACAGAGAAGTACTCGTATCGGTACTCGGAGAGTACCCAAATGTAAGAACTGGTACTCAGTCTGACAAAAAGTGGTATCGGTGCATCCCTAGTTTTTACGTGGTGCGTAAAGGCTCCGCAAGTTGTCGCGCTGGTTTGTCGTGCACCTCTGGATTTTTGTAACGACGCGCCGACTTTCATTTCAACATGGACGCCTTCGAGGGAAGACGAGCAGGTTGGCCTGTAAAGACATCTCAACAACTGTTCACTGAGAGACCACAGGAACAGTCACATGACCACAGGGACAGTCACATGACCACAGGGACAGTCACATGACCACAGGGACAGTCACATGACCACAGGGACAGTCACATGACCTCAGGGACAGTCACATGACCACAGGGACAGTCACGTGACCTCAGGGACAGTCACATGACCACAGGAACAGTCACATGACCACAGGGACAGTCACATGACCACAGGGACAGTCACATGACCACAGGGACAGTCACATGACCACAGGAACAGTCACATGACCACAGGGACAGTCACATGACCACAGGGACAGTCACATGACCACAGGGACAGTCACATGACCACAGGGACAGTCACATGACCTCAGGGACAGTCACATGACCACAGGGACAGTCACGTGACCTCAGGGACAGTCACATGACCACAGGAACAGTCACATGACCACAGGGACAGTCACATGACCACAGGGACAGTCACATGACCACAGGGACAGTCACATGACCACAGGAACAGTCACATGACCACAGGGACAGTCACATGACCTCAGGGACAGTCACATGACCACAGGGACAGTCACGTGACCTCAGGGACAGTCACATGACCACAGGAACAGTCACATGACCACAGGGACAGTCACGTGACCTCAGGAACAGTCACATGACCACAGGAACAGTCACATGACCACAGGGACAGTCACATGACCTCAGGAAGTCACATGACCACAGGAACAGTCACATGACCACAGGAACAGTCACATGACCACAGGGACAGTCACATGACCTCAGGGACAGTCACATGACCACAGGGACAGTCACATGACCACAGGGACAGTCACATGAACGCAGGGACAGTCACATGACCTCAGGGACAGTCACATGACCACAGGGACAGTCACATGAACGCAGGGACAGTCACATGACCACAGGGACAGTCACGTGACCACAGGGACAGTCACATGACCATAGGGACAGTCACATGACCACAGGAACAGTCACATGACCACAGGGACAGTCACATGACCACAGGAACAGTCACGTGACCACAGGAACAGTCACATGACCACAGGGACAGTCACATGACCTCATGAACAGTCACATGACCACAGGGACAGTCACGTGACCTCAGGGACAGTCACATGACCACAGGAACAGTCACATGACCACAGGGACAGTCACATGACCTCATGAACAGTCACATGACCACAGGGACAGTCACGTGACCTCAGGGACAGTCACATGACCACAGGAACAGTCACATGACCACAGGGACAGTCACGTGACCTCAGGAACAGTCACATGACCACAGGAACAGTCACATGACCACAGGAACAGTCACATGACCACAGGGACAGTCACATGACCTCAGGAAGTCACATGACCACAGGAACAGTCACATGACCACAGGGACAGTCACATGACCTCAGGGACAGTCACATGACCACAGGGACAGTCACGTGACCTCAGGGACAGTCACATGACCACAGGAACAGTCACATGACCACAGGGACAGTCACGTGACCTCAGGAACAGTCACATGACCACAGGAACAGTCACATGACCACAGGGACAGTCACATGACCTCAGGAAGTCACATGACCACAGGAACAGTCACATGACCACAGGAACAGTCACATGACCACAGGGACAGTCACATGACCTCAGGGACAGTCACATGACCACAGGGACAGTCACATGACCGCAGGGACAGTCACATGAACGCAGGGACAGTCACATGACCTCAGGGACAGTCACATGACCACAGGGACAGTCACATGACCACAGGAACAGTCACATGACCACAGGGACAGTCACATGACCACAGGGACAGTCACGTGACCTCAGGAACAGTCACATGACCACAGGGACAGTCACGTGACCTCAGGAACAGTCACATGACCACAGGGACAGTCACATGAACGCAGGGACAGTCACATGAACGCAGGGACAGTCACATGACCACAGGGACAGTCACATGACCTCAGGAACAGTCACATGACCACAGGAACAGTCACATGACCACAGGGACAGTCACATGACCTCAGGAACAGTCACATGACCACAGGGACAGTCACGTGACCTCAGGGACAGTCACATGACCACAGGAACAGTCACATGACCACAGGGACAGTCACATGACCTCAGGAACAGTCACATGACCACAGGGACAGTCACATGACCTCAGGAACAGTCACATGACCACAGGGACAGTCACGTGACCTCAGGAACAGTCACATGACCACAGGGACAGTCACGTGACCTCAGGAACAGTCACGTGACCTCAGGGACAGTCACATGACCACAGGAACAGTCACATGACCACAGGGACAGTCACATGACCTCAGGAACAGTCACATGACCACAGGGACAGTCACATGACCACAGGGACAGTCACGTGACCTCAGGAACAGTCACATGACCACAGGGACAGTCACGTGACCTCAGGAACAGTCACATGACCACAGGGACAGTCACGTGACCTCAGGGACAGTCACATGACCACAGGAACAGTCACATGACCACAGGGACAGTCACATGACCTCAGGAACAGTCACATGACCACAGGGACAGTCACATGACCTCAGGAACAGTCACATGACCACAGGGACAGTCACGTGACCTCAGGAACAGTCACATGACCACAGGGACAGTCACGTGACCTCAGGAACAGTCACGTGACCTCAGGGACAGTCACATGACCACAGGAACAGTCACATGACCACAGGGACAGTCACATGACCTCAGGAACAGTCACATGACCACAGGGACAGTCACATGACCACAGGGACAGTCACGTGACCTCAGGAACAGTCACATGACCACAGGGACAGTCACGTGACCTCAGGAACAGTCACATGACCACAGGGACAGTCACATGACCACAGGGACAGTCACATGAACGCAGGGACAGTCACATGAACGCAGGGACAGTCACATGACCACAGGGACAGTCACATGAACGCAGGGACAGTCACATGACCTCAGGGACAGTCACATGAACGCAGGGACAGTCACATGAACGCAGGGACAGTCACATGACCGCAGGGACAGTCACATGACCTCAGGGACAGTCACATGACCACAGGGACAGTCACATGAACGCAGGGACAGTCACATGACCTCAGGGACAGTCACATGACCACAGGGACAGTCACATGACCACAGGGACAGTCACATGACCACAGGAACAGTCACATGACCACAGGGACAGCTGATTGTAACATGACGCACGTGACACGAACAGCGGTCTCCTGGATGAAGGTCTTTGTCCAATCAGGTGCCGAGTGTGTTGTGTCTAGTGACGGCCCATCAAGCGTCCAATGCTGTGAAGCGGCGTGTGCCCTCGCGATAAAAAACACCTCGGTGGACACGCACCATCGGGGTGTCTTTTTGCTCTTTAAACCACGTCACCACCGTCACTCCTGGTCTACTTTCTCTGAGCGTTAACTGTTGATGCAGACGGGTTTACTTTATAGTTAAAGGACCGCCCGCTGCGTCTCATTCTGAACGCTGGTGGACGTGACAAAGCGTCGGTATTTGACGTCCTGAGAATGAGAACAAGCTGTGTGTGTGTACCTTGAGGCCTTCAGCAGGTGAGCAGCTGATCAGGACCAGGTTGTTCCTGTGTGTGTGTGTGTGTGTGTGTGTGTGTGTACCTTGAGGCCTTCAGCAGGTGAGCAGCTGATCAGGACCAGGTTGTTCCTGTGTGTGTGTGTGTGTGTGTGTGTGTGTACCTTGAGGCCTTCAGCAGGTGAGCAGCTGATCAGGACCAGGTTGTTCCTGTGAGTGTTGGTGGGGGTCCAGGGCCACAGCTCCTCACCGGGCTCCTCAGAGTCCCACCAGCAGAGCGCCACGTCCTGGAGACGGTTGAGACACACACGTCTGCGGAGCCTACGACCACGCCCACTCACCTCCACACACACCACCTGGACACGGACACACACACACACACACACACACACACACACAGAAGAGCAGAGTGTGTATTTAGCAACACACACAGAGAGTTAAACCTGAAGGAGGGAAGTTATCAGAGAGTCTCAGTGATTCACTCATTATGGATTCACCTCCTCCGGAGGGCTCACAAACTTCCACATCTGGAGCCCCAAATATCATCATGTCCTTCCCCCTTCTTGTTTTGTTGTTTGTTATCTTCCATTATTAATGTGTGTGTGTGTGTGTGTGTGTGTGTGTGTGTGTGTGTTTGGTTCTGTCGGGCTTGTTGTTTTAGTGATGTGCATATTTTTGGGAAGGTCCGCTACGCTCTACGGGCCACAACAAAGAGACGCACAGTAATGAGCTCTCGTGGTGCTTGGGGCGGCACACACTCACACAGTAACACACACACACACACACACACACACACACACACACACACACACACACACACACACACATACATGAATGCATGCATGTATGCACACAAATACACATGTACATACATGTAGAGGCACTGGTGTAAAGAGTCTTTCATAAACACACACACACCGTTAAACAAACAGCTCTGACCTGAAGAGCTTTTAAAGGTGAAACTGCAGCTCGTACTCCGACACCAATACCGGATCAGATATCAGGCCGATAACGGATCGGATATCAGGCCAATACCGATACCGGACCGGATATCAGGCCAATACTGACTCTAATAGCTGGATGGTGTATCGGTGACAATGGATCCGATCCATTCAAATCAATTCTGTGTTTATATTCTATCTACGTTTTATACTGGAACTTTGATTCCTGATGAAGTTTTGACCAATTTGTTGCTGCATTAAAAATGTTTACACCGTTCATTTTTATTTACCGAGTTGCTGGAGAGAGACATATTCATATTAGTAGCAATTAAAGAGAGTGATAGTGAAGATCCCTCTCTCCTCTCTCTCCTCTCTCTCCTCACAAGCTTCGATCAGGAAACGTTTTGTAGAAGGATTTCAGAGAGATCTTAACTTTCCCAGTGTAACACCTCCCGTATCCAGCTGTTATATGTTGGAGGGGAACGAGTTATTATATTAATAATAAATCAATGTACAAGAACAATTCTATGTATTTATTTGTTTGTAAAGTAATGTTTAAGTCCAGCCGGATGTCTCCTTACACATAAAAGAATCGGTCCTCGGTATCGGCCCAGGTATCTCTATCGGTATCAGTACCAAGAAAGTCTCAGTGCCGAAGCAGAAATGTATCTAAAAACAACAACAACATATTCTGCAGTAAAAACAAAATGGTTTAAAAGCTCAGAAACATGCAGAAATGAGTAAATCGACAAGCTGGAGGTTCAGTGGTCCATGTCTGCCCCCCTCGGCCCCTCTCGGCCCCTCAGGGGGGGGGGGATTTACTTTGGACCCAAAATACAGAGATGAATTAAAATGATGGAAGAACGTCTGATGATAGAAAGAACAAAGAGTTAAAACAAACATCTGAAGGAGAGATCGCTGACAGGCTGGAGATGGAAGAGAAGAATCTGAAAATCACTACTTCATTTTACCAGATTACATTTGAACACATCATGATAACGTTGTAATTTACCTTCACCCAATAGTCTTTTTTCCTGAGCCGACTTTGAACGCCCCATAACAATAACTCAATGGCACCTCCGTTAACGTTGGTATCTCCGGTATTTATCCAGTCAGGACTGAGCTGCTAACGGCTGCTAACAGCTAACGTTACTAACTCTCCTCCTGCTGATGTAAACACAGGTTTGTTGTTCTCAGTGTCTCTTTATCAGGTAGAAATAGGATGCCCCCCCCCTCAGGTTTAGTAGCGCTACGCTGTTGAAAGCTTTTTCTTCTGTTCACCGTGTCTCCTTTCCCAAACAAACTGAAACATGATCCAGCGAGCGTCTGCGTCATTGTGCAGCGTAACTGTGGGAAAGCATCAACGAGAGGAATCGATAGTCACGGAGGCACGAGATGCCGAGCAGTCGGACAACTACAATTCTCTAGTCCATCTCTAGCGTTTCCCTGCCTGACAAAGTGGAGGATGGTCGGTCTGATGATTTCACACGATTCTGACAACAATTAAATCTGCATTTGGCGGGTGCTAATTTCAGACCATCCCTCCATGCCTCCATCCATCCCTCCATCCCTACCCATCTCTTCATCCAACCATCCAACCATCCTTCCATCCCTCCATCCCTCCATGCCTCCATCCATCCCTCCATCCCTACCCATCTCTTCATCCAACCATCCCTCCATCCCTCCATCCCTCCATCCATCCATCCCTCTACCCCACCATCTCTCCATCCCTCCATCTCTTCCCTCTTCTAGTATTTTTTTCTGCAGCCGTTTGCTGGTCAGCAATAATCAGAAACCACTTTCTGTGGGCCGGATTAGTTTACCCCCCCTCAACGCCCCCCCCACTCTCTCCAGCTTAGCCCACTGGACCAGCGCGGTGTGTATGAGTGTGTGTGTGTGTGTGTGTATGAGTGTGTGTGTTTGTTGTGGGGGATGGGTCGTTGTGTGTTGCAGGGTGCATGTGCATGCATTGACAGAGGTGTGGAGTGTACAATATGTGGTGTGTATGTGTGTGTGTGTGGGGGGGGTCTTATCAGGACTGTGCTTCTGGAGACGGACGCACGGCAGGAACGATTGCTTTTATACACACCAACGTGCACGCGCACATGCACACACCCACACACACACACCTGAACAAAAGGGCCTGGCAGTAATGTGATAATGCCAGGGTTAGCGGTTAGCGGTTAGCCAGCTAGCGGAGGAGGACACAGTGTTGTTTTGTTTTGTTTTGGGGGGGGGGGGAGGGGCAGAAGAACACCTCCAGATTCATAACCCCCCCCCAGTACATCACACCTTTATGAGGGATTAACAGACGGAGACGGGAACCACCACCAGAGTCAGAGGGCCGCGTTCATCACACTGAGATCACCTACTGGACCGACTCACACTTTGTGCACAGAGACACAAACAGGAACCTGTGTGGGGGGTTCAGGCTCTCAGAGGGACGAGGGTCTTTAATATATAACCATGCATCATATTTAATAAGTTCATCTTATGTTATGTTTGTAAAATCAAAGTAACTACAGTTACTAGTAAAAGGTACAACATTTCCCTCTGAGATGTCGTAGAGTAGAAGTATCAAGTAGCATTAAATGGAAATACTCAGTACAAATTGTACTTCAGTGCAGTACTTGAGTAAATGTACTTTCCACCACTGGATAGTGTTACTTGATTCAAACAGACTGGATTTAAAACTTTCACTACATTTGGGGCTTATAGATATTTTTATAGCAACTACTACTATTACTACTACTACTACTACTATTAATACTACTACTACTACTATTAATACTACTACTACTACTATTACTACTACTACTGCTACTATTACTACTACTACTGCTACTATTAATACTACTACTACTACTATTAATACTACTACTACTACTACCACTACTACTACTACTATTAATACTACTACTACTACTATTACTGCTACTACTGCTACTATTACTACTACTACTGCTACTATTAATACTACTACTACTACTATTAATACTACTACTGCTACTATTAATAC
>NC_133803.1:35422021-35424521 GCF_043250625.1 Sebastes fasciatus
ATGAGACCACTTTGGGTCCCAGAGGGGGGGGGGGGGCATAACCTTTCTTAGGAAACTATGACCCCCTTTACACCTCCCATTAAAATGTGTTTTGGGGGATCTGATTGCAATCGGATCTTACTTGACCACATAAAGTAGGACAGTAAATCCACCCCATACACATTGAGGACTGATTGTGATCTGATTGGACAGACAGGGACTCACTGAGACCACAGGGAGTCTCAGAGACTACCGTCTCAGAATCATACATCTAAGACGAATGAGTTCAGCATTTGAGAGTTTAGAGAGTTTTTATGATGTTTCTGTTTAATAAATCTTCTCCTCTATGTTTACACTTCATTATACTATTATACTACTAGTATTCCTGTTATACTGGATGATTCAGTTTCTATTAGTTTGGAGAGGGAGGACACAAGTTCAAGTCTTTCTCTGTCTTCCTCCCATTTTCTCCTCACTCTTACTCCTTCTTTCCTTCTCTTTCCTCCTCTCTCCTGCATCCTCTCCTCTCCTCTCCATCCTCTCCTATCCTCTCTTTCTCTCTCTCTCTCTCTCTCTCTCTCTCTTCCTCTCCTGTATTCTATCTCTCTCTCTCTCCTCCCTTCTCTTCCCTTGTCAGAGTAACTGCCGGCTCTAAAGGCCTTTTTGTGGTAGAAGAACACACTTGATCCTGTTCAACTCTTCAGGAGCTGCATGGAAACGCTGATTAGCAATTAAGCCCCCCTCTCCTTCAAATTAATCTGTTTATGAAACCAATTAAACGGAGAGGAGGGGGGGGGGCGTTACACATGTCTCTCAGATATCCTGCTTTGAGTTGAACGAGTGAGGCTGCACCCCGAGATTTAGAAATCTAACCGCCAATTAACCACGCCGTGTGTGTGTATTTATATAAACGTGCGGGTTATGATTACACTTCAAATCATCCTGTTGTGTGAGCATTTTTAAATTAATATGCAAATAGTCACGAAGGGGAAGTGAAACATCGCTGGAAAAAAAACAGAAAAAAAACTAGCATCTTAAATCAGGTCAGCTGAGTCGGTCGGAGTCGGATTATTATGAAGCGTCTGTAATGAAAACTGGTTGAAGGTTTTAAAACCATCATAAAATACGACCATTAACGGAGGAGGAGCCTCGGCTTACCCAAACTACCCTTAATGCAACAGTAAGCGTCTTTGTAATAGATTACAGACGAATCAAGTTAAATGCAGTTTAGTATTGATCTCTACGGGTGTCTATAAACGGGATTACGTTTAATCCCATTCAGTCCCAGAATGAAGGAGGGGAGATGAAACCAGACTGGGGCTCAATCTGGGACCAGGTGGCTGATTTGGCTTTAAGGGCCAGACCTTCATGACCCACCCCGATACACACACACACACACGCACACACACACATACACACCTATATACACCGTATGTACATGTATATATACATGCACACATGCACAGATAGCTGCAAAACATTCACACATGCAACCATTCTTTACACATCCTCAGTTACATTCAAACCCACAAGTCTAAAACGACATGTTAAAGCACACACACACACACACACACACACACACGGTCCTCTAAATCCATTTAATGCCGTCTCCTCAGCAGCATGTTGACATAAGAGGCCAATGGGCTTAACCAAAGCACATTTAAAACATGCGTAAATGAAACCTGCTATGAAAAATCACTTAAGGATGCTTAATCGTGGAGCATATGCGCAGCTTGGCTGCAGCAGCCGTCGGCGGCCAAAGCCAGCCGGTAATACTTTGATGGTGTAAAATATGTGTAATCTAGCGCTCCGTATGATGCAATCATGACAGCCCGTGGTAGAAACAGGAAGGTACAGAAGTTGAAGAGAGAGGACGGTGAGCCAGCTCCGTCTCACGGTGAAACAAAAAGCCAGATGTGGCTGCCGTGGCTCGTCGTGTCGGAGAGACGCAGCAGGACTCACATTCAGCTGAAGCCATGAAAGAGGATTTACTTCAGCGTTCACATACTGTAACCGGTCTGCTTTACCAAGTTGTCACATCCTGTTCACAACATGTAAATTCTCTGTCATCACACAGCGACTTACTTTGACTCCAGATGAAACGATCAGTCGATTAATCAAAGAGAATTAAACAGCAACTGTTTTAATAAAGTCATTGTTTCAGTCTCGTTCGCATTCAACAAAACTGCATCGTCAATAACCACTCGAGGACACTTTGTCCTGCTGGATTACTTTTGTTTTTAACGTATCACAAATACGTTTAATTTAAGTTCATGTAGGGAGGAGGTCGAGGTGGATGGACGGGTCAAACATGGGACTTTCACCCAGGAGACCAGCGTTGTCACGTGTGACACGTGTGTGAAAATGATTTTTAACCCAAAACATGATCTTTTACTAAACCTAACAAAGTAGTTTTGTTGCCTAAATCTAAACATTATCGAGAATGAACTTTCAAAACGACAAAAGCAGTTATAACACTAAAAAGTCGATCTACACAAATGTGGATATGAAACATATTCTT
>NC_133803.1:35429521-35447021 GCF_043250625.1 Sebastes fasciatus
AAGCTGCTTTAGGCAAATGTGTGATATTAGGTCATATAAATAATAAAATAATAATAACAATTAACTTGATTCTGTTCTCAGACTCAATTGTTTGGTTAAAGAAGTGGTCATACTTACGGGGATAATAAGACAAATTTATAAATTAAAAACATTATACACGTCTAAAAACAGAGGTTTGTTTTTACCCAACATTAAGCAACATGAGAATTAGTGATCGTTAGTGGATCAATAATCATAATAATCATAATAATCATAATAATCATGATGACATTGTTGGAGATGTTGTCAATGACCTGCCAGCTGGTATTACAGCCCAGTGGAGCTCTCTATCTGAGGCCTGGTCTGGGCGGATGCTGGGAGGTTCCTTCAGCTTCTGACTGACACTGTCTGAAGCTGAAAAGAGAGGTGTGTGTGTGTGTGTGTGTGTGTGTGTGTGTGTGTGTGTGTGTGTGTGCATGAGGAGGGTGTGTACCTGGCAGCATTGCTTGTTCCTCCATCTGCTGTGAACGCAGGTGTTGGTCTGCAACAGTTCCTGAAGGAGCGTGACAGATAAACAGAGACACAAACAGGTGAACTGAGGTTCAATCTCCCGGTGAAACCAGTAACCACACAGACAACACACACCTGAGAGCTGAGAGCAGCAGAGTCAGGTTGAAACAGGTAGAAAATGCTGATAGATGAGCATTTTTAATAAATCAGTTTTTTGTCAGTCGTAAGAGAACATCCTGAGGTGTGATTTGGTGGATTACATTGTTGGAATATGTTCTATTTATGTGCAACGGGCAATGCACCATTCTGTGTTTTACAGTATGACTGGAAAAAAATGATTCTGTTCTGCGTCCCGTTAGGTTGTTAAATGCACCTCTTACAAACCACTAATGTTGGTGCATATTCCCGGGGTAAAGAGGATCCTAAAGTGTGTGATTTCATGTCATGAATGAACGATTACACGACTCGATTATTTGGAAGAGAGAACACCAAAAATTGGTGAGAAAGGTTAAAGAAACAGTGAATGATTTATTTTCTGAAGTCTGAACAATGTCCAAAAAAATGGCAAAAAATAATAAAAAAGACTGAAAAACTTAAAAAAGTCTGAAAAATGTTAAAAAGTCTGAAAAAGAAAAAAAGAAAAAATTCTAGAAAATGTGAAAAGTCTGAACATTTTCTAAAAAAATCTGAAAAATGTGAAAAACCTGAATTAAAAAAAAAAAAAAAGTCTGAAAAAAAAGAGTCTGAAAAATGTGAATAGTCTGAAATTTTTTTAAAAAAAAGTCTGAAAAATGTGAAAAATGTAAAAAATAAAAGTCTGAAATTTAAAAAAAAAAAGTCTGAAAAATTAAAAAAAAGTCTGAAAAATGTGAAAAGTCTGAAATTAAAAAAAAGTCAGAAAAATTTGAAAAAAAGTCAGAAAATGTCTGAAAAAAAAGTCAGAAAAATGTAAATAAAAAAAAAAAAGTGAAATTTTTTTTAAAAGTCTGAAAAACGTGAAAAGTTTGAAATTTAAAAAAAAAAATCAGAAAAATGTGAAAAAAAAAAAAAGGCAGAAGAAAAATCCAACCCTGGTATCATATGAAACTATAAAACCTGATGAATCCATCGGTACCAACCATGTCATACTAGCTGGTCATGAAGGAGGTTAAATAACGTTCAAATCTTACACCCAATTTTGGCGAGAAAAACTGTCATGCCCTATACATACATTTATATAAAGCAGCATATTTATCCACTCCCATGTTGATAATAGGATTAAATACTTGACAAATCTCCCTTTAAGGTTCATTTAGAACAGATAAAACAATGTGTGATTAATCACGATTAACTATTTTAATCGATTGACAGCTCTAATATTCGAGAGCTAACTTGTTTCTCTCCCTTTACCTTGACTTTGTGTATGGAGCCTCCATGTTAAACGGTAATGTGCATCTATGCGTGACAGGTGGAGGCTGCGCAGCCAATCATATTGGCGTCATCCTCTATTAGGTAATAAAACCAGCAAATACAGAAGTTGTGAAACTTGTTGTGAACTTTGGTGGAACAATTCAGTAAGTTTCCATCTTTTAGTAATGCCAATGCCGCTCACACTTGCATTAATTATCTTGGAGGTAACACCTATCTAGTAGCAGACACTTGTCACCACAGGTGGCCTCTGCAGCAGTTCCTGCTCACGGAGCTGAAAGAGGATGCAGGTAAGGACTGCTTGTGTGCACGTCAGTGTGTGTTTGTTAAGAGTGTGTGTGTGTAAGGTCAGTCATTCCTGCCACATTCCTAACCCAGCTGGGGTGATTGGATGGGAGGAGAGAGGGACGGAGGAGGAGGAGGAGGAGGAGGTGTGGAGGTGAGCCGGGGTGTTTCTAGTTTCAGACAATAGTTACGGGTGAGAGGAGGGAGGTGGACGGGTGGGGAGTGTGTGTGCGTGTGTGTGTGTGTAACAGCCACAGACAGGTTCCAGCAAACAAAGCTAGGTCTGTACTGCCACCAGTACGGAGGAGGAGGACGAGGAGGAGGAGGAGGAGGAGGATGAATGAGGGGAGAGGAAGGAAAGGAGGGAGGAAGAGAAGGCAGCCTGCAGCCCCCTGATCCCCTCAAATATCCCCCTCGATGACAGAGCCCGGCCGAAAGAGAGGTGATGAGAGAGCAGAGGGGGAGAGGAGAACAAACGGGAGCGACAGGGAGAGTGAAGGCAGAGGGAGAATGCCCCTATTTGTTAATCAATCGGCCGTTTCGGAAAGGGAAAACTCCCAAAATCCCCAGAGGGAGGAAGAAGACGGGGGGGGGGGGATGAAGAGGCGGGTACCTCCAACTCCTTCAGCGAATCACGTAGCTTCTCCGGTCGGCGGTTCCTGGGGGTCCACGAATAGCCTCGAGCTACGGAGCAGAAACACACAAGGAAGAATCTAAAGATCATGTGACCTGAACTCTTTAACAGACATGATTTCTGTTTCTTGGCCCTCATGAGGATCCAGAAGAATGTGGCACCAAAAACCCCAGAGAGGCTAAAAGGGTTGAACGTTCTATCTGAGAGCAGATCTACGTATGACGAGCGGAGACATGAGGAAGAAAAGGTGGTGACAAGAATAAAAAGAGATGCAGGTACATGAAGCAGGCGTCCCACAATGCAATGCTGAATCTGCTCTTGGATGCATACAGAGTAGCGGTCGAACTTTAGCTGTATTTTGAACAAACGATCAGCTGATTAATCGGCGGCTGTTTCTGCAGACGGGTTTACATTGTAGTTAATTGGAGCTACGCTAAGTGGTGCCTTGTGCGGTGGTATCGGACGCTGACGGCCGGGAGAAAACGTCGGTACTTGACGCCCTGGGGATGAGAACAGGCTGAGTGACTTTGTGAACGTCTCACACCAGCATTGGTTACTCTTAGGTTTAAAACCGTTTCTTACTATCTAGAAACTACACTGATTTGGTTTCTATATTTCTGACTACCGTTTTCCCAAAGCAGCTAAAGTCTGAAATCTGCTGCTTACAGATGAAGCTGCACTAAAGGAGTGAAAAATATTCTACTGAAAGCAAAATGTCCCTTCAAAAAACACACAAACGGGTCCTCCAGGAGAAGCAAATATTTTAATCGTGAGGACTTTTTGGAGCTCTTGAGTTGAGTTATCTCCCAAATGCAACCTCACAGTACCACACCGAGCCCTCCACCTCCATCTCCATCTCTAGTGGTTAAACAGAGGGAGAGAAAACAGCTCATTGAATTTGTGCATCTGCTTCTACCAACGCTCATACAGGAAGTTCACCACTCCCCTACGTCTTTATTCTACAGTTTCATCTGAGCTGAAATGAAGCATTAAGGAGAGAGACTCTCTATTAAGAGTGGAGGTAAAAAGATGCATGCAAATGAGGGTGTGGAGGTTGGGGGGGGGTGAGTGTTTGTCTCCTGATAAGGGTGTTTGTATTCACTACTGTGTGAAAAGCAGAGAGAGAGAGAGAGAGAGAGAGAGAGAGAGAGAGAGAGAGAGAGAGAGAGAGAGAGAGAGAATAGAGGAAGTAGGACAGTGATTTCTAGGAGATGCTCATCCACCGGTGAGATGGTTGAGACCCAAACACACAATATGAGTTCCTCTGTTGGGAACTTACCTTCACAGAAATGGAGTTTCTCGTTGTAGTAGTGATGGTCCAGAGGACTGGCTGGAGAAAACAATAAAAGAAGGACAATTAACCCTCTAAGACCGACTTTACTGTCTTTAAGAGGCTGTAGCAGGATCAAACTAGAGACCTAGAGCATTCAGAGGATGGATGGATCAGACTAGAGACCTAGAGCATTCAGAGGATGGATGGATCAAACTAGAGACCTAGAGCATTCAGAGGATGGATGGATCAAACTAGAGACCTAGAGCATTCAGAGGATGGATGGATCAGACTAGAGACCTAGAGCATTCAGAGGATGGATGGATCAGACTAGAGACCTAGAGCATTCAGAGGATGGATGGATCAAACTAGAGACCTAGAGCATTCAGAGGATGGATGGATCAGACTAGAGACCTAGAGCATTCAGAGGATGGATGGATCAGACTAGAGACCTAGAGCATTCAGAGGATGGATGGATCAGACTAGAGACCTAGAGCATTCAGAGGATGGATGGATCAGACTAGAGACCTAGAGAATTCAGAGGATGGATGGGTCAAACTAGAGACCTAGAGCATTCAGAGGATGGATGGATCAGACTAGAGACCTAGAGCATTCAGAGGATGGATGGATCAAACTAGAGACCTAGAGCATTCAGAGGATGGATGGATCAGACTAGAGACCTAGAGCATTCAGAGGATGGATGGATCAGACTAGAGACCTAGAGCATTCAGAGGATGGATGGATCAAACTAGAGACCTAGAGCATTCAGAGGATGGATGGATCAAACTAGAGACCTAGAGCATTCAGAGGATGGATGGATCAGACTAGAGACCTAGAGCATTCAGAGGATGGATGGCTTTCCTACCTACATTAGCAATAAGGGTGTTTCGAGCAGAGCAACACAACAGGAGTGCTCGCCATCCAATTGCCGAAAAATGCAATTCTTGCAGAAATCTCACAAAGTTTTTGATCCCAAATCACTGCATGTCTTTTTCTCTGGTGTTCCTCGAGAAAAAAAAATAGTTAAATTTAGCGCCAAATCTGTGTAACAAATGGTATCAACCCAACAACTTCTGAGACGTAATAGAGCATGGGGATGACCATCATATACTACTATCATCATGTTCTAAACCCTGATACACTCTCACTGTTTATTTGAATGTTTATTTCTGATTTATGACTAGAACAACTTGACCCTCAGTGCTGAGCAGCATCTCAGATTAATCTTCAAGTTTCCATCTTTCAGATGATGTTCACCACTTCTATGTGACATCTACTGTTGACCTGCTATCTCCCCCTAAAGAGCCACTGAACCCCCCTAAAGAAATGGGTCTATCGTGGGTCTCAGAGGGTTAATGGGTTTGGAATATATATATATATATATATATATATATATATATATATATATATATATAGACAGTATTAGAAAACAACACGCTAAATGTCTCTGTGATGTAGATAAGGATGACCAGAAGCCGGAGCTCAAACGCCCCCTTTAGCTGCTCGGAGCTGGCGGAGTGAAACCCGTCACGGTGCCTCGTGGCCCGGTCGGTCACCGTGATGAGCGAGGAAGTGGCCCGTCTGGTGGCCCGGCCTCTCTGGCAGGCAGGAACACCTCCAGGATTAGTAGTATTAATCAGATAAGGGGGTGAGGGGCCAGACAGGCCCAGACATGGGCACCTGCTCTGGGGCTGGTAGGGGGGACGGGGGGGTGTTTGGCTGCAGGCGACCCTCGGAGCTGCTCCAATGAGCCTGGGTCTACCTCTAGTGGGGACATGTGGAAATAACATTTACTTCATGGTAGGATTGTTGTATACACTGCATCAGTTTTAGCTAATAAACTGGCAGCTGAGTGTGTGTACACTTTTATTCTATTCTATTTTATTAAAATGTTATTATTTTAAAACAATCTGCTTATTTTGTGTACTTTCATAATTTGTATTTATTTATTTTTATTGTTATTTTTATTTTTGTTTATCTGTTATTATCTTAAATACCCATCTCTTATTGCTTTCTTATTCAGTGAACTTTTATATTGGTTGTTTTGGTGTGCATTAGTCTCTAAATCCATTTTTAACACTCATTGTCAACATGGGAGTGGACAAATATGCTGCAAATGTATGTATATATTTATTATTGGAAATCAATTAACAACACAAAACAAAGTAAGTTTGGAGCGTTATTTAACCTCCTTCATGACCAGCTAGTCTGACCTGGTTGGTACCGATGGATTCATCAGGTTCTCTAGTTTACTATGATGCCAGGATCTTCACTCTAGCTTTAAAACTGAGCCGCTACAACCTGAAAATCACAAGTTGCGTTAATGCGTTAAAGAAATTTAGTGGCGTTAAAACAAAATGTGTTTTAACGTATTATTATCACGTTAACTTTGACAGCCCTAAGTATAATAATATAATAGTTTACATGCGTAATACGAGACAAAATATGTAGGAAATATATTGTTTTTAAATTTATCTTTTTTCACAGTCTGGCTGAGCTGAACGTTTCTGTTCCTTTATTCAAGAACAAACTAATCTGAATGTAATCTAAACTGTATGCATACAGGCGTATCTCTGAACTGAGCTATCGTTACACCACCACCATCCTCCTCCTCCTCCTCCTCCTCCTCCTCCTCCTCCTCCTCCCTTCCTCTTCCTCCTCCTCCTCCTCCTCTTCCTCCTCTTCCTCCTCCCTCTCCTCCCTCCACTCTGATATCAAGCCACACTTTAGTAATCCTCCAAATGAAAGGATTTGGAGAGAGAGCATCGTCTCTCTACTGAAGATTGGAATGAAAGAGAAGGCAGCTTCTCAGATGAGAGAGGAGGGAGAGAAACCCCCGTGATGAGAGGCAGAGAGAGGAAGAGAGAGGAAGAGAGGAAGAGAGAGAGAGACATACTGTACACAAAAAAACTGAGACAAAGAGGAAATCAATGAAAGAGAGGCGGAAACATCTGAGACAGGAACAGAAACAAAAGGAAAAACATGAAGATGGAGAGAAAGAGACACTAAAAATACACACAGAGGAAATGAAAGGAAATATATTTACTGTCTTTAAGAAGAGAGAAAGAAAAGATTTATGCAAATGTATGATACAACTTGAAGCTAATCAACATTTCATATTAATAGATCAAATGTGAAAGATGTCGCTCACAGTGATGAAACCACAGTTTTAGAGTCTTCAAGCTCATTGTTTTGGTCCCAACGTCACTGTGTTCGTCATATTAAAGGAGAACTTCAGTATTTTTACTGTTTGTTACTAAAGGAGACAACAACGTTGCATTCATGCATACAGCATGTAATGTAATCACAATGTCAATGTACGTCCACTAACGGTTCTTGTTTTTCCCACTGATGGGCTCAGATTGGTATTATAAGTGTATGACAACAAGGGGTGTCAAAGTTAACGTGATAATAACACGTTAACTTTGACACGTTGTTTTAACTCCACTCATTTCTTTAACGCTTTAAGGCAACTTGTGATTTTTAGGTCGTAGCGGCTCAGTTTTAAAGCTAGAGTGAAGATACTGGTATCATATGAAACTAGAAAACTAAAAAAAAGTCTAAAAAATGTTTAAAAAAAGTCGGAAAATTCTTGAAAAAATGTCCAAAAGAAGTCTGAAAAATGTCAGAAAAACGTTGAGGGCGGGGAGCGCTATAAAGCTGCGGCCGCAAGCCACCTTCGCCCCGAGCCTTTCCAAGCCGACCTAGAGCTGATGGCGGCGCACCGCCTCGTATGCAGGACTCCCCAGCCTGCCGTGTGTCGCTCACACCCTCCAGCTGGCTGTTAATGAGGCTCTTTAGGCTCAGAGAAGTACTCGTATCGGTACTCTGTATCGGAGAGTATCCAGATGGAAGTACTGGTACTCGGTCTGAATAAAGTGGTATCGGTGCATCACTACTTATTTTGAATGATTGACTTATTGGAAATTTGTACAATTCTACTGAACCGAGTAAAATTTTGAAGGTGCGGCGTATAGATGATGTAGTAACGTTCCTCGGGCCACTCATTGTAAATTTAAAAAAATGCTTCATAAAAAAATGAATACTCGACGGCTCGTCCCTCCGTAACGCTGCCGGGACCGCGCGGGGAGGAGCGATTTGAGCACTTCCTGACGGTAAGGGAAGCCTGGTGGCCCGAGGCGATATGAGGCTGGACTACACGGAGGCCTCCTGCTATGTGATCCAGGAGAAAGTCAACAGTTTAGTTTCCCTATCGCTGTGAGAGAAGACCCCGGGTCAACAGGAACACAGTCGCTGTCAGAGATAGAACCACGCACGCCTAATAAGCTGGGTGTGTGTGGAGGGGGTGTGCATGTGTATATAAGGCTTTAGGGTGTACATACTAATAGCGTCTGTGTGGACAAAGTGTGTGTGTGTGTGTGCGTGTGTGTGTGTGTGTGTGTGTGTTATGGGTGGCAGCAGGAAGCTCTTCTTCATATAGAAGGAAATCACATACGTTCCAAAAACAAGACAAATGCAACTTATCTTAAACACAAACAGACATCCAATATAAACACTATTTACCTGGCTCTCCTTTATCGTAGTACTGATAGGTGCCAATATCTGTATCTGTGGGGGGAGAGAGGGAGAGGGAGATGAACATCTAGCTGTCAGGGAAAAGCAGAAGACAGATCAGCAATTTCGCAACCGTGGGATAAACAATCGCTATCAGCCGGTGGCCTGTCCCGTCTGCCAGCACCACGTTCAGATAAGAGCCTGTGAGGGAGGAGGTGGGGGGGGGTCCGAGCCTGAACGGAGGTGGGGGGGGCGGCAGAGGGGTATTAATAAAGACGGGAGTGTGTGACTTAACCCATCCCACCGGAGGGACACACTGATTTACACACATGCAACATATACATTTAAAAGTAGACACACACTCAGCAGGCAGCTACAAACACATATGACCAACATGCACACACTGATAGACACACACACACACACACACACACACACACACACACACACACACACACACACACACACACAAACTGCTGAGCAGAGCTGTTTCTCCTCCGTGTTATTCCTCGAGGCCCAAAACTACTATAAGCAGCCAGACTCAGATTCGCTCAACACATCGTTTCTTTATCGCTCCACCGCCGCCGCTCCGGAGGCCAGGTCACACACACACACACACACACACACACACACACACACACACACACACACACACACACACACACACACCACTATTAGTGATGGCTTGATGTCACTTTTTCCGTCTCTGACATGGATAGTAGTGAGTCTATAACCTGGAGTATCTGCCAACACCGACCCGATACGTTGTTCTGTAAGACTGAGGTGTTCTTCAGGTGATTTAACACATGACCCGTTTGGTTCGGTTAAAACAAACCCAGGTCCATTTGCCCTTTTGGAACTAATGGAATGAGTCTATTGAGCACAATGTAGGTTGTTATTAGCTCACCTTCCTCAGGATGAAGTCAGTAGAAGACAAGAGTTGGAGTTCTACTCCGGAAACCAAATAGAAGTCGTAAAAAATCACAGAGTTTGGCCAAAATTTTAAATATTTTGGGCACCCTGGACTTCTATCCCCAAAAGGCACAACTAGACCACACTGTCAACCAACATACCACATATTAAGTTCCTAAGTTAAATAGTTTCTGAGTTCTGCTCCTGAAACAAAACAGACGGAAGGACGGAGGGAAGGACGGACACGCGGAGCACTATATACCCCCAACTACGTTGCCGTGGGGATATAATTAATCTTCAGGTTCTCAGCTTTCAGATGATGTCCACCACTTCTATGTGACATCTACTGTTGACCTGCTATCTCCCCCTAAAGACCCCCTGGTCCCCCTAAAAAAGACTAAAACGGCTCTATTATATGTCGCGGTTCTAAACCCCCACTTCTTAAACTTTAAAACCTAAACTCGTCTCTTGTGAAAGTAAAAACAAACAGAATATTTGTCTTTGTCGTATCTTTCCTGCGACAGTGCTGTTGAAGTGATGAGGAAGGATGCTCCGCGGACACTGTTCTTTTTGGTATAATAGAGTTTATTACAAACAAGCAACAAATGTCATAACGAACGTCTAGAACGTCCGGAGGTCTCAACTCAAATCTGAGAGTCCTCCCTTTGGGGCTCTCGCGCCTCCTTATATCGGGCACAGATGTTATGCAACATCTGTCATGTAACATGCGAGCTGAGCATAAGTCCATGTGTGTCCTACATGTTTATCTTTCAACCCCTGGACTTTGGTCCCTATGTCCACGTATGCTATTTACCCATGTTTGCATAAGAGGGGCCCCGCTGTCTTGTATAAGACCTGAAAATATACCACATATTCCCCCCTTCGAGACTTACACAAAGTCTCGAAAAAATACAATAAAAGACATACAGGTGTATAAACATGACAAATTTAACAACCCTTCCTTTTTACCATTGAAACAACTACATGGAGTATAAAAGTGAGAGTGAAAAACCTGTCCGGCAGCTAATCTTTCTTGAAATATCCATTAAACTATGTAGACAGGAAAATTCTCTCACGGTCCCTCTGCCAAGGCGACCATACGTCGTACTCCATAACACTGAAATGAGGAATTTTAGCAATTTGTGTATGGAAATGATTTAAGCAAATGCATATGGAACTCTCAGCAAATCAAAACAAGATAATGTCCAAAGTCAGGCTGGTCGACCCATCGCACCTTTCTATGGACCTTTTCCTGCCTACCCCACTGTCCCTAAACATCGAGAAAAAGAAAAAGAAAACATCTGAGGTCCCATTATATTTAGAAACCATCATTTCCCAAGCATGTAATACACAAAAAAGAAAATTCATTTTCAATAATACTAAGGTAACATCTAAGAGAAGACATAAGACTGTATAACGCTGCAGTTTCTCAGCAGCCTTGACTCAGGTGTAGTATCGATGACGTCTTGACTCTGGATGTTGTATCGCCAGTCCACGTTCAGAGTTCTTCAGGCCATTCGTATTTTCATGTTTGAAGTGTCTGAATCCATTCAGCCCATCGGAGTCCCTGACAATCCACCACCCTCACAGTGTTCTTCCCCCAATATGTTCTAGAATGAAAGAAAAGAAAACCAGTATCTTTTGCATACATAACAGATACAAATTAAAACATCAAACACAGAATAAGAACACTTCTATAAGTAAAAATGTGAAATTAGAAATCATATTATCCATTAATCATATTGTTCATTTGTTGCCATACCCCCCCTTCGAGACTACACAAAGTCTCGAAAGAGCAAACCCAAATCAACACTACAAACTATGCCAGCAAAAACAGAGGTAAAGAACAGGATTATAATCCTCTGAGATATTTAAAATGGATATTCCTCCACCAATTCGATCTTTATTGCGTCATCCTCTTCCACGTCCGTGTCAGCTTCGTGTAATAATGGCATCAACGTTTGATCGCCGGGCAGCACAACTCCAACCCATTTAATTATCATGGCCTTTGCAAAGGTCAACAACATCGTGCAAAAACAAAACATCACGCACAACGACATAACGAGCGCTACCAAAACCTGAACTAACACTGCTCCTAATGGCCCCAATTTATCCTGCAACCAAGCATTTGCAGACCATCCCGCGTCTTCTGATGGGCCAAACGCATCTCTTATGAGCTTCAATGCCTCTATGACACTAGTCATATTATCAGAACTATCAGGAATCAACGTATAGCAAGCATCTCCTGATAAATTTAAAGCAACACATAAGCCCCCTTGTTTGGCCAAAATATAATCAAGAGCCATGTCATGTTTCAGCAACGTCAGTCTGTGACTTCTCTGGGTGTTTGACAACAATTCGAAACCTCTTATGGTTTCGTTCGCAAAGCCTTGCAAGGTGTAGGTAATGTTGTCGATGTGATCTGCCAAGAATGCCACCCCATACCATGGAAATAATCCTATACCCCACTTCTCTCCTAAACTTATTCTCCAATGGTAGGATTCCAACTTGTGAAACTGTGCCAACTCACGTTTTCTCCTACTACTTGAAGCAACATCAGATTGGACCCCCTTTGGCCCTTCTCCCTTCTGGCTAGTAAGAACCTCATATGGAAGTTTCAACAGTGCCATATAACAGCATCCTGTCCACCCATATGGTAGAAATATGTATGCCTTATTACCACAGACCCACCAAATATCCTTGAAATTCCCGATAGTCACATTCCCTGGCAATATCTGATTATGTACCCTTACAATTGTCTTCTTTTTGTGTTGTGGTACCTGAAAAGACGCTTCATACGAATCATTACTATTCCTACGTTCCATTTTACCCAAGTCCATCATATATTTATCACACTTTGATAACCCCATAAACGTTCCCGGTCCTTCATGAGTTGTATTTGAACAAAAACAGCTGTTAGCTCCCACTGCTGTCACCTCCATTATATCAGGGACCGCTGTTCTGATATCTTCATGCTGATCAAGTATATTTACATATGGTAAACCTGCCAACCAAGAACAAGTCAATCTAGGCTTAAAAAGGTTCATTGCTAAAGCCATCACTTTATCCACTGATGATTGCTGTTGATACAAGAGCCATGATAATGCATAACTTTGACACATAGTGGTTAGTGGTTCTGGTATAGTCTCTAAAATCGAAGGCCATGAGCTTGGTGTTGGTACTTTCAACACACATGGACCCTTCAATTTCTTGATTGATCTCACTGAGTGTGTTAACTGCTGAAACCATAAATTTCTACCTGCCCATGGGTCTACAATTCCCAACGCTAAAGCATCAAATCCATACGCTTTCCACTTAGCTTCTCTCTTCTGCATTACATGGTTCTGTTCAAACATCTCCTGTGATATCCGATCCGAGTCAACAAACTCCTTTCCCTCATCTACAATATTCCTCTGAACAGTCTCAAATGAATTTCCAACCTTCACTTCCTCAATCTCCTTCCTACTACTCACACTAATCCCCATCTCTAACATAGACTTCCGGCTCTCATTCACCATCTCTTTCACTTTCAAGGATACTTTGTCAAGTGTCTGTGTCACATTCTCCAATTTCTTAGGCGTCAATGATGTCGCCAAGGTAGTACTCTGATCGAAAGCATTATCATTATTTATTGATTTCAAATTTAAAGTAGCAGCCTCTATACGTGTGTTATTTACCTTTGCAGTGGTTACTTCAACAGGTCTTAGGTTTGTTATCATAAGTCTCACCTTACGACTTATGTAACTTCCAATCCAAGAGTGGCTAGATGGAACAAATTTAAACTCTGGCTCCCGATATGTACACATATATTCCCCTTCATCTTCCCGAGTAACGTTGCGCACTGCAAGTGAACAATCATCTACAATTTTCGTATACCTCATATCATTGTACAATAAGTACTTCCTTTGATTATAAGGCGGACCGTGTTGTCCAGGAAGTATCAACTCCACATCCTCTCCACGACTATTTTCCCACTTGGGAAAATCGTGAATACGGCTATTCCCTATTCCACATTTACAAGGAAGAATAACCATTTTTCCAAGCTTGGCTCTGACCACTATCTCTTCAGGTTTTTGCGTCGTATAAATCTTATTAGGTACCTCTGTTGTTAGCTGTGACACATTCTCTACCATCCTAAGTTTCATAACGGAGAGGTTTGACCCTCCTCCGGACTGGCCTGGGACTCCTTTTCCCAACTGAACCTCCGAGTTTTCTCGCAATGGAGTCAGATCTCTTTGCATCCTCTGGTGTGTCACTCTCCACTGAAACATGCTCTGTTGTTTCTGGGACATATTGGAATTTGATGTATCCAAATACATTTCCTTGTCCATCATCAACATTATCATTACTGACATCATCAAAAATATGCTCAGCATCATCGACATTTTCCACAATCTGGACAATCCCCCCTTCTTGATTTTGACTTGGGAGATTCTCATGCATCTGCCCTTCGGCTGCCTGTTCTCCCTCATTTTGTTCCACAGAGTCATCTCGACTCTGTGTGGGTTGTACCTCTTCTCTGGGTGCTTTGACGCAGTGCGATAAATGATACCAAGTTGGAGATCCCTTAACCTGGACCGCGGTTCCAGTACTGCGATTTGTAACACTGAAGGATCAGACCCAAATGCCTTCCATTTAGTGTCTCTCTTTTGTATTGTATGGTATTGATCCATCCTGTACCCTGGTGTCTGATCAGAGTCAACAAAGTTATTATCTATGTTTAAAATAGTCCTCTGAGCTGTCATAGATGACTCTACATACTTCTCTTCTATCCTATGTTCTCTAACTTCAACAATGTCGTTACTGCTGTTCACGCTAGGCTCTATTTTTTACATTTGCTTCTGGATTACATTAATCACATCCTTAAAGGTCCAAGATGTCATATTAGATGTCTGCGTTGTATTTCTAAATGTCGTAGATGCCACGGATGTCGTCACTGTTGTAGCATTCATCCCCTTTGAAGTCATAACTAGAGTAGTAGCCTGAGTAGGTGTATGAACATTCTTAGTTGTTTTTGGAACTAACGTAACAAGCTTTATCTGTGTACTAATCACCTTTGGAGTGGTTACTGCAGTAAATTGTACGCTGTTTAATTCCTAGTTTTTGCAAAATCAATTTCACCGTCTTATCCACAAACTCTTTCCCATTGTCTGAGGATATTCGATCTGGAAGTCCCCACCTGCTTATGACCTCTCTGCATAAGAACTTGGCAACCGATTGAGCATTCCCTTCAATCGGTTTTATCATGTCAACATAGTCCACAACTAGTTACACCTGCCTATGACATAATCAATCTGTTCAAGCAAACATGGTGCCCAAAAATCATACTCTTTTGTAATCTTTCTCTTAACTTCCCCCTTGCAACGTGAGCTAAGCCATGCGCCTCCTGAATCATCAGACCCAACAGGTCTGGGGGTGATAGTATCAGCCCCTCATGATTTCTCCAAAGTCCAGTAGCATCTCGGGTGGTACCTCGGTCTAGCCACAACTGTTTGTCCATTTCAGGAGCAGCTTCCTGCATTAAAATCACATCTTTGAGCGTAATTTTGTCTTCCAAGTTCACTTCATGCGTGACGAGAAGAACTTTGCCCAATTTATCTGCTCCAGTGACTGCTTTTGCAGCTTCATCAGCCGCTCTATTCCCTTGTGAAACCCTTGACGCATCCCTCTTATGTGCCGCACATTTAGCTATTGCTATTTCTTTAGGCTTCATCATAGCATGCAACAATTTCATGATCTGGGCGTGATGCTGTATCGGCGAACCATCCGTTTTCTTAAACCCTCGGTTCTTCCACACTGCTCCAAACAAGTGGCACACATTATGTGCATATGCAGAGTCAGTATATATCGTCACTCGCTTCCCTTCTGCCAACAAACACGCTTCAGTTAGCCCCACCAGCTCAGCAAGTTGTGCAGATGCAGGCTGTGGTATCTCTTCAGCCTTCTCAAATGCAAATCCAGTTCCCTGGGCTTTTACTATCGCATAGCCGGCCCTTAATTTATCGCCCACACGATAGCAAGACCCATCAGTCCAATACTCCAGGTCCACCACATGCAATGGTTTAGTCTCTTGTGAACCCATTAGGTCCCTTTAACAGCATCATCAATTTTATTCCTAACTTAAACCCCTACCTACACATTAAAGCACTTAGTAAACCCCACTGATCCAAACAGTTCAAACGGCCAAGGATACTCCCACATTCCAACCTCCTCTAGGGAATTCTGAGACGAGTGAGAGAGAGAGGGGGGGTTTCAAACGCTACCCTTCTTAAACGAAGTTCATGGTTTTATACATTCTTTATTCTTATTATTATATATTTCTATTCTTTTCCAAGGGTTATACGGGTACTGCAGTTACACAATTCCACTTTATTTGTCCTGGTTTATAGTTATTTATCTTATGTGTATGCGTTTATCGTAACCAGGCTCATTTCAGTGGCTCATCGTTTTATTCTTTTACTGTATCTCCCGGAAGTCCCTCTTTTGCAGAGAAAACAAGCGTCCACTCCTACCGGCCGTGTCATCACGCCCAACGGCGTGAGTGACAGCAGTGATCCAGAGAGGGTGCGCTTCGATCTCTGATCCAGAGCAATTCCCACAATCAACGGCTTATGTTTTACATTATTTAATTAATTTAGTCTTCTGGAAACAGAAGCTCATGGTTTTATACAATACATCGGGCCACGTATCTATTCTTACAAATTATTAACTTTGACACATATATTCTCTTCCCATGCATTTTATGGCACACATATGGCGCCATGTGTCACACACCCACATTTTTCCCAGCTGCATCTCCTCCCAAAGTCCATACACACACATTCTCTTCACTCCAACTTTAGATATCTTCATTCGTACAGCATGCTTTCTGCCGCTATTTTCCTTACTTTTTCTCATAAAATTTGTGCTACCGTTGAGGTGTAAAATCTCCGAAGAGAGGCTACTTCTTGAACACCGTTCGTCAACAAGCGTCAGAGTGGTAACGGTCATTCGAATTGTGATTCTACACTCTCCAGTTATTAAACTGACCATAAGATGTCGTTTTCAGGTTTTACTCGCGGCCCATACTACATGCTCCTCCACTTGAGGGCTTTCTATTCTATCCGATTTGCGGCTGTCCTATGATCATTTCCTTTATTTCCTTTATTTCCTTTATTTCTCTGTCTCTTAACACTCTTTACATTTATTTATTCAAATTACCTGGATCCAGGTTTCCCAATTTTGTCTTTCTAAGTTAATTCCGGACTATGTCAGAGCCATCGTTACTCAGTGTCTAATATGCATTTTTTATGCATGTGTCTTAGCGTTAATCTTGCACAATACTCTTTAGTACACCTTATAGTTACCATGACTATTCTAAACTATTCCTTGTATTTCTCATACTTCTTTTCTTCACTTTATATCTTTTCTCTATTCATTCCCCTTTTTTCATTAAATTTAGCACGGAGCCTCACTTTAAACATCAAATCAACAGTACATGTCCATAACAAGAAGGTTCTTAATTTACGGTGTGTCCAAACAACTCCACATAACAGCCCCAATTAATGACCAGCATTCATCGAGTGATCTCACCGTTTTGTGAAGTTGTGCTGATGGTCACTTCCGATCCTGTCCCGTGACGCCAATTTTGTCGTATCTTTCCTGCGACAGTGCTGTTGAAGTGATGAGGAAGGATGCTCCGCGGACACTGTTCTTTTTGGTATAATAGAGTTTATTACAAACAAGCAACAAATGTCATAACGAACGTCTAGAACGTCCGGAGGTCTCAACTCAAATCTGAGAGTCCTCCCTTTGGGGCTCTCGCGCCTCCTTATATCGGGCACAGATGTTATGCAACATCTGTCATGTAACATGCGAGCTGAGCATAAGTCCATGTGTGTCCTACATGTTTATCTTTCAACCCCTGGACTTTGGTCCCTATGTCCACGTATGCTATTTACCCATGTTTGCATAAGAGGGGCCCCGCTGTCTTGTATAAGACCTGAAAA
>NC_133803.1:35454521-35459521 GCF_043250625.1 Sebastes fasciatus
AATATCTCTCTGTCTATATAAACATATAGACATATAGTCACAATTAATCACATGATTGTCCATAGCTAATTGCGACTAATTACACATGTTTTATCTGTTCTAAATGCACCTTAAAGGGAGATTAGTCCAGTATTTAATCCTCTTATCAACATGGGAGTGGACTAATATGCTGCTTTATGTAAATGTATGTATATATTTATTATTATAAATCAATTAACAACACAAATCAATGACAGATATTGATCCAGAAACCCTCACAGGTACTGCATTTAGCATAAAACAATATGCTCCAATCATAACATGGCAAACTGCAGCCCAACAGGCAACAACAGCTGTCAGTGTGTCAGTGTGCTGACTTGACTATGACTTGCCCCAAACTGCATGTGATGATCATAAAGTGGGCATGTCTGTAAAGGGGAGACTCGTGGGTACCCATAGAACCCATTTACATTCACACATCTGGAGGTCAGAGGTCAAGGGACCCCTTTGAACATGGACATGACAGTTTATCCTCTCCAACATTTAGGGTCAGTTTGGAGCGTTATTTAACCTCCTTCATGACCAGCTAGTCTGACATGGTTGGTACCGATGGATTCATCAGGTTCTAGAGTTTACTTTGGTTTTAAAAAACATTTTGTTGAAAGCTGCAAGACCGGTACAGTGAAAACTTTCATGCACGCACACACACACACACACACACACACACACACACACACACACACACACACACACACACACACACACACACACACACACACACACACACCCTGCTGCTCAGGTCCTGGACAGCTGCCACACTCATTCTGATGTCTGGCTGGTTGCTGTGGGCTACCTGCCCCCCCGCAGAGCTTAGTGGGGGGGGGGGGTAGGTCCAGTGTACAGAGGGCTGTGTGGAGGGTGTGGGGGGGGGTCTAGGTTATCGTAGCCTGTCTTTACTCTGGTAAAGAGGCTGCTTTAACATCAAAAGAGGGAAAACATACTCCTCTTTCAAAGAACCTCGACCTCGTCTGCTCTCTGCATCTCTTTCTATGCTCCTCCGTCTCTGTCTCCGTCCCTGTCTCCTCTGTGTGTGTGTGTGTGCACAGAGGAACAGGAAGTGTCTTTGAAGGACTGTGTGTGTGTGTGTGTGTGTGTGTGTGTGTGTGTGTGTGTGTGTGTGTGTGTGTGTGTGTGTGTGCCAGATATAGTGACAGAACTTTAAGTAAATAAACTGGGAAAAGAAAGTTGTTAACGTGTGTTTGGTGGATTATTTCTTTGTTGTATCAATCCTAATGGTCATTGTATTCTACATGGTTGAAAACCTGTTTATTTACCTTCACAATGATGTCACACTTGTAAGGATCATGTATTTGTGGGATGAGCAGCACAGCTGATGATGTGGGGAGCGCTCAAGAAACATGTTCCAAAATGCTCTGCCAATGGTAAACAGTCTGTCTCAGAGTGAGAGAGAGAAACAAGAGAATCCTTTCTCAGGTATCTATAGATTGAAGTCCATCTCGCTCTCTGTCTTGCTCTCAACAGCCTCAAACAGACATTTATTTATTTATATAAGCAGAATCTAACACAGAGCTGTTGTTCTATACATGATGCTCTCCTCTCAGTGTGAACATGGACACAACGCGTCCGGCTACAGAAGGAGTCCAGGTGGATATACGACACAAACATCAACATACTTGGTTTGAATCTAGTAGTATCTAATAGTATATAAGTAAGGGATAATGTACAGCTAGCCGGTCATTGTTGGGAAAGAATCCCGCTTATTACACGGCTACTTACTTAAGAAATCAATCATTTGACACGAAAAAACGGTCCTCCAGAGTCCGACAGCAGAGCTGCACCGGTCTGTTATCAAGAAATAGCGCTGTGATTGACCCAATCAGAATCCAGTATTCAACACAGCCGTGTTCAAATCCATCACCTCAGGGTCTATCGGGGTCTATCGGGGTCTATCGGGGTCTATCGGGGTCTATCGGGGTCTATCGGGGTCTGTCGGGGTCTGTCGGGCTCTATCGGGGTCTATCTGGGTCTATCGGGGTCTATTAGGGTCTATCGGGGTCTATTAGGGTCTATCTGGGTCTATCGGGGTCTATTAGGGTCTATCGGGGTCTATTAGGGTCTATTAGGGTCTATCGGGGTCTATTAGGGTCTATTAGGGTCTATCGGGGTCTATTAGGGTCTATTAGGGTCTATTAGGAGCTCCACTGCAACAAGAGAGAGAGACGGGCTGAAATGAAGGCAGTTCACAGACATTTTGTTTGACATCTCAAGAATCCTCTCTCACAGGTATGCACTCTCCCCCCCATCTCTCTCTCTCTCTCTAACACACACACACACACACACACACACACACACACACACACACACGCACAGATGCCGGAGGCGGTGCTGTCAGCTGGTGCAGTGGTCCCATCACGGTGAGTAGAGAGTGATGTGGTAAATTACAGGGTTAAAGAGCTGCCATGGGGTGACTGACACAAGGCCATCACAGCCATAACACACACACACACACACACACACACACACACACACTCCTCACCTGGCTCTGTGTAAAGCCGGCTCAGACTACAGGAGTTTTAAAATCTTTCTGAAATCAGGTTTCATCACACATGATCACAGATGTTCACAGATGTTCTTCTCTCTAATGTCAAACACGTTCATACGACAACATCTGGAAATAAAGGCGCCTCACACACGCCAGGATATTATTGGGATACACTGATACCAATACCAGGATCGGATATCGGGTCCGATGCTGTGCTCATGTGCTCGCAAAACGGCTCCGATATAACGGCAGCGATACAACTTTACGGCAGCGTGACGTTAACCTCTCGTCAACATCTTCCGGGTCCTCACGCTCCACCTCCCCGACAGTGCGGGCGAGGCGGGCCGGTGGTGCGCCCGACCCCGCTGGGCCGGCTTCCCACCTCAGCCGGCGTGCACTGGCCCTCACTTTCATTGCACCACGGGGTTTTGCTCACACCCTCTGACTCACGCGTGCGTTAGACTCCTTGGTCCAACACCAGACCGCCAGCATCACACACAACGCTTCTGTCACCATGATGGACAGTTGCTTTGACCGTCTCCCCGATGACGTCTGAAGTCGCACACGATCATGGAATACGACATGCCGTGATCGGTCGTGGTCATACGTGTAGTCTCGCCAGTCACCCGACCGAGACACTGCAAGAGTTTATGGTGCTGTGATTGTTAGATCTGACATGGTGACCATCGTCAAAGACACAACATCCTGGAGTCTGATCCCGGCGTTAGACGCTGCATGTGTATGGCCCCGTAGACTGGATCTCCTCACATTACCACATAATCTGGGACAAACATCGGTACCGACCAATTTCCCCTCCTATTCTTCGTGAGGGATGAATCGGGGCTAGACCAGCCCAAACCTCCTGTAGTATGAGTCCGGCTTATGTTTGTCACTTTTTCCTTCCCTATTCCTTCTCTCTCTCTCTTATTTTCCCTCGTGTTCCTTCTCTTATCATCCCTCCGCCTACTTGTCCCACCTTTTATCTATTTTTCCTCCTCATTCTTGTCGCCCATGTTTTTCTGAGGAACCTCCTATTAGAAATGCATGAAGCTTTCTGACCCTGTCTGCAAGCTTCCTCTCTCTCTCTCTCTCTCTCTTTCTGCCAGTCTTTACTCTCCTCGTTCTTTGTCTGGTCTCTCTCAAAGGACAGTGTTTCAGTGCTTTTCTCTTTACTCTACTCTACTCTTTATTGTCTCATCTCTCTCTAAAAGGACAGTGTTTCAAATGTTCTGACTTTTTTCCCACAACCTTTATCTCATGCAGACTCTCTCTCTCTCTACCGCCTCTCGGAGAGAAACATGAAGAACATACAGAGAGCCACCAGAGAGTCTATCTACACAGAGAGAGAGATAGGTCGGGTGTGAGTGTGTAATTGTGAGTGCATATTTGGAGTTCCCCCCCTCAGTCAGCGACTACATGAACACTCTCCTGTATCCAGTAAACACACTCAGGTACTCCACTCAGTCCTCCGTCCAATCTCTCCAACCTCTGATACGTGAACTCAGCCACATACGTATGCATGAAGAGAGGCACATATACAGTACCGTGCACACTCTCCTATCTGTTAACCGTGTGATACCTGAGGAAACGTACACATGCACACATTTACATACATATGAATCCGTGCACACGCAGACAGACTCACACAGGCTGTTATCTGCAGCGTATCCCAGAGGGAGAAGTCCTCCAGCTTTCAGTGTCAGATCAGAGCAAAGAAACTCTGAGAACAACATGAAGAAAGAGGGAGATAATGAAGAGGGAATAAACGGATAAAACAAAGAATCACACCCCTGAAAGGAGTCGAACGTCCATCACGGGAGGGCTGAAAGGAGTCTAACGTACATCACGGGAGGGCTGAGACCACGGAGACGACCGATAACACGCGTGTCTGTGTGTCTGCGTGTCTGTCTGTCTGCGTGTCTGCGTGTCTGCCTGTCTGCCTGTCTGCGTGTCTGTGTGTCTGCCTGTCTGCGTGTCTGACTGTCTGCGTGTCTGCGTGTCTGCGTGTCTGCCTGTCTGCATGTCTGCGTGTCTGTGTGTCTGTGTTTCTGTGTGTCTGCGTGTCTGTCTGCGTGTCTGCGTGTCTGTCTGCGTGTCTGCCTGTCTGCGTGTCTGTCTGCGTGTCTGCGTTTCTGCGTGTCTGCGTGTCTGTCTGCGTGTCTGCGTGTCTGCGTGTCTGCGTGTCTGTCTGCGTGTCTGCGTGTCTGCGTGTCTGCGTGTCTGTGTGCCTGTCTGCGTGTCTGTCTGCGTGTCTGTCTGCCTGTCTGCGTGTCTGTCTGCGTGTCTGCGTGTCTGTGTGCCTGTCTGCGTGTCTGTCTGCGTGTCTGCGTGTCTGCGTGTCTGCGTGTCTGTGTGCCTGTCTGCGTGTCTGTCTGCGTGTCTGCGTGTCTGCCTGCGTGTCTGCCTGTCTGCGTGTCTGCGTGTCTGCGTGTCTGTCTGCGTGTCTGCGTGTCTGCGT
>NC_133803.1:35464521-35468376 GCF_043250625.1 Sebastes fasciatus
TATTCCTTTTTATTCATTATTGTTTTAAGCGTGTTAAACTGTGTCAGTCATAACCAGCTGTGTTTATTGCTATATTATTATTATTATTATTATTATACTGGGTTGTGCATCTTCCATAGGACTATAATACTCCAATAATACTCCAACTGGAACATTATAGTGTTACGGTGGTGCGTTTGATGTTAATGTTAAAGTGCTTTCCTGTGTTATTAGTAGCTTATAGTATGATATCATTCAGATCCTAGTCAGGATGCTCCTACATATTATACACAGACACATTATGAGTTTATACAGTGAATAACAGATACTAGGAGACGTTGGGTTTCGGGGTCCTCCCCCAAGAAAAGCTGAAGGTTTTTGACTTCAAACGATGCAATTTTGCATCATTTTGGACCATTATTATTACTATAGATAAGGTTTTTAGTGCAGTTTGTGACACACAAAACTCTTGTTCGATGCGTTGAACACAAACCAAATACTTCATTAAATGACAAATACAGACCTGGGGAAAACAGACAAACCAGGAGCGAATCAACAACCAAATCAAAAGGAGAAAGTGGAGATGGACTGGGCATACAATCAGAAAACAAGAAACAAACATAACAAGACAAGCTCTGGACTACAACCCACAAGGAAAGAGGAAGCCAGGGAGACCAAAACCAACTGGAGACGGTCCACGCTCCACGAGCTAAATAAGATCGGGACCTCCTGGCAGGAAGCAAAGACCACTGCACAGAAGAGAGAGAGGTGGAGATCCATGGTGGACGCTCTATGAAAAGTTCCGGTACTCAAGAAAAAGTGACGGTACGCCAAAGAGTAAAATGCAGAAGAGAGTGCTACTGCGTACCGGTGAGTACCGGCCCAATTCAAGAACTAGTATAGTATGTAGTATACACATACACACCAACCAGGCGCCGACCTTAATACGAACAAAACAACGATCCCATTAGTTCAGGATGAATTAGTACACATTAGTTTATCAGAAACGACTTTCTCCCTTCATGACTGGTCATCCAGATGCAGCTGGTCCACATGACGTGTCTGCATCCCTGCAATTGTTTATTTTAGGACACAAATGTCCTCTAGCTCTCTTTTTGAGCGTGTGCACACACACACACACACACACACACACACACACACACACACACACAGAAACATACAGCTGAGTTAAAGCTTTCCACAATTGGTGTACACAACCTCAGTTCCAGGTAAACACACACCTGTCAAGGCTCAGGAGGACGGGCTCCTTTAAAGTTGTTGTCAGATGCACAGAGCGAGATGGACTCTGACAAAACGAAAGGTCACGGCGAGCGTCCCCTAGACTTCTCAGCGGTCTTATTTCCCCGTCACACACTCACACACACGCCGTCTGTCACCTCCCAGACGAGGCCGTGACACCTCGGACACCTCTCAGCGGGCGCCTCCTCCCTCTCCCTCTCCCTCTCTCTCTCTCTGACAGGTTGACGGTCGGACGTCGGACCAAGAAGTTTGTTCCCTTTGCTGTGACCTCAGAGATGGACGCCGGTGTCACATCTCCCTTCTCCCCCCGCTGCAGGACGCTCCTGTCTAGAAGGAGCAGTTGTCTATCACCCTTCATCATATGATCTTTAGTCTGGGCGGTGAGGTGGTTTATAAAGAACTGAATGCTGTATTTCTGATCTTCTGCTCCATCATGAACCACCCAGACCTCTCAGGTCGTCGGCTTCCCGTCCCCAGAGTCCAAACTAAACACGGAGAAGCAGCGTTGGCTTTCTTTATGCTCCATACATCTGGAACAAACTCCCAGAAAACTGCAGGTCCGCTGCAACTCTCACTTCTTTTCTGTTCGTCGCTGCCGTTTATTAAATCAAATCATTATTAACTTCTTACTTTGCTTTTATTTTCTATTCTCTTGGCTCTTTACTGATGCTTTTTTAATTGTATTTAAATAACCTTTTTTATAATGTGTTTCTTTGCTTTTGAAGTTTTATGTAAATCTCTTTGATGCAGATAATTATTATTTTCATTATTGATTACCATAATCCATGAATCCTCATCTAAAATTGTAATTGTAATCTGCCAAATGTTTGGTATTTTACACACATCACATCATTTATCAGATTTGTCATTTAGCGTCACACGGTACCAAACGCTTCTTTCTGCTGTTAAAGGACCAGTTTTGGATTTAATGGGCTGCGCTGATTGATTAATCAGCTGATTGATTAATCAGCACAGCGATAAAAAGGTAGCTCCAATAAGAGGTGTTGACAGGAAGGTCTGAGGATTATCCAGAGGGGTTGGTGGTACATTGACTACGTTTACATGCACATTTATATCACACTATTATTCAGAATATGAGAATATAATATATAGATAAAGAGCATATTCTGAATGGAGAATTTTCCGACCAAGACATGTGGGATATGCTGATATTATTCTGGTTTTAGGAGCCTTATTTGGACGTGTATACAGTATATTCACAATAAGAGTCTCATTTGAGGGTTTTTACGTTGGTTTGTGACACACGGCCTCTTGTTCGATGCGTTGAACACAAACCAACTAGCCGACAGTCTGCAGAGATGCATGGCCAAAAGAAAAGCCCACATCTCTGGTTCAGAAGGAGAAACACACCTTCTGACAAACATTATGAAAGACTCTGATATCAACAGGTTTTTTGGATATGTGCAAATATCACAACGCCGACCTTTTCAAGAAGGTGCTTGAAGGAATGAAAGAGGGAGGCTGTGTTCACACGGCCCAACAAGTCCAACACCGGTTAATCAGAGTATGCACGGCTGCATGAAAACAGGAATATTCATTTTCATTAGCCATGTAAACAGCTTAAGTTGTTCTTTTTTTAAATAAGACTATTAAAAAGACAAAGAACAGATGAGACTATCGATAAAGAACCAAACTGAAATATCGATAGGAGGCTAGTATCGATAGAATCCTAACGATATCCATCTCTATTCGAGTTATGAATACTTATGTTATCGCCAATCATTAAAAATCAGATGCAGACCTTTAAAGCTGCAGTAGTCAGAATGTTTTTGGCATCATTGGGCAAAAATCCCATAATAACCTTTCAGCATTTTGTAATTGAAGTGTTCTGAGAGAAAACTAGACTAGTGCTCCTCCTCATGGCTCTGTTTACAGACTTTAGAACATCTAGCCCGTGACGGGAGACTTTGACCAATCACAGGTCATTTCATTGAGAGAGAGCGCTCCTATTGGCTGAGCTCCGGTCATGTGACCAGAACTTGGCATTCCTTCACCAGATGGCGGCAACGTCACAAACTTTCTCATGTTCCAGCTAAACCGTGCACTACAAGACGATTCTGAGAACATCTGAGGAGAGAAATAGGCATTACAGTAACAGAATATTGATCCATATCTGATCAGCGCTGCCTAGTTTCACCGTTTGGTCAGAGTTCAGAGTGATTGACAGCCGGCTCTCATAGACGGCAGCTGGACAGCAGACCTCAGATCAGCTCTGACTGCTTGTTCTCCTCCGGTCTGTGAAATCTTGCAGATGCCGTGAGGACACCGGAGGACAGCCGAGGGACATGATTGTTTTCCAGGTTACCTGTTTCATGTTCTACTGTCACAATAGAGTGACTGTTTTATAAAAAACAGTCACTATAGTGACATTAAGCAGTCAAGCTGCTGCTGAGGTTTGAAATCAGCAGAATGGAAGCACGAAATAAGACAATTGTGCACTCGCGCATGCACGTACACACACATACATCTGGCTGTTCTCCATCTGTCAGAAAGCCCAAACACTCAGCAGTGTGTGAAAACAGCCCGGGCCTGCCCAAAAACTCTTCCTCAGAGACGACTCAGTCTTTGTGGGACTCGTGTCCTCCGACTTAGACA
>NC_133803.1:35471076-35491076 GCF_043250625.1 Sebastes fasciatus
ATTCATTTCCTAGTTGACGACTAATCGATTAATCGCTGCAGCTCTCCTGGTCCCCCGTGGTTCTCCTCTCATCTGCACAGTCAGTAATCTTCATTAGAGGCTCTGTGTGACAGCACTTGAGAGCTTAACGTTAAAACAACACATCCCATTAAAACATCATCTGGGAGGAGGAAGTGATTCTGACAGATGATGATGATGTGCAACTGTTGGTTTAAAAGCCCACATGTGTTGCTTCTGTAAAATTCACAGCTTGCAGACGGCACTGAAGCTGATCCGACATACGAGGATGTGTTTTAACAGTCATGTAGCCTGAAGCAGAAATTAATAAACATATTCTAGTAATAAAAGTGTCTTAAGGGTCTGAGCCTAAACATCTCTCACATACCTCCTGCCCTGATGTCACACATCTGGCCTGTCAAAGTTAAAGCCGTTAATGCTAATTATTTTTTATGCCACTAATTTCTTTAATGCATTAACGCAGTTTTTAGATGTAGCGGCTCAGTTTTAAGATCCTGGTATCATAGTAAACTAGAGAACCTGATGAATCCATCGGTACCAACCAGATCAGACTAGCTGGTCATGAAGGAGGTTAAATAACGCTCCAAACTTACACTAAATGTTGGAGAGGAAAAACTGTCATGTCCATGTTCAAAGGGGTCCCTTGACCTCTGACCTCCAGATCAGTGGATGTAAATGGGTTCTATGGTACCCACGAGTCTCCCCTTTACAGACATGCCCACTTTATGATCATCACATGCAGTTTGGGGCAAGTCATAGTCAAGTCAGCACACTGACACACTGACAGCTGTTGTTGCCTGTTGGGCTGCAGTTTGCCATGTTATGATTGGATCATATTGTTTTATGCTAAATGCAGTACCTGTGAGGGTTTCTGGATCAATATCTGTCATTGATTTGTGTTGATCATTGATTTATAATAATAAATATATACATACATTTGCATAAAGCAGCATATTTGTCCACTCCCATGTTGATAAGAGTATTATATACTTGACTAATCTCCCTTTAAGGTGCATTTTGAACACTAACTATGGACAATCAAGCGATTAATTGTGATTGAATATGTTAATTGATTAACAGTCCTAATTGAAACGCAGCATGAGCCCGGCCGTGTGACGCTCTCTCTCTCTGTGAGTGTGTGATGACAATCAGAGACAGTGGAGATGAATTAGTGTGTGACCAGTGTGTGACGGGCCCTTCACCTCCCCCCTCCCCCCTACTCTCTCATACATGTACATAGGCTTAACGTCGTCCGGGCGGGCCGATCCCGCCGGCTCACTGTCGGCACGGCAACGAGCCGCTATCCTGGCTAACATCTGCCGCACGACCCGGGGCCACTCAGAATGGGCCTTAATCCCCACACAGCCATGTTGTGGTGGGAAAACATTCTTTCCAAACAGGGACGAGCGGCGGTGGCGGCGGCGTTGCTGGTAACTTGCAGGCAACCGGCCTCTTGGAAGGGACGGGGAATGTTGGTGGTTACCCCCCCCACCTCTTCCCCAATTGTGCCACGGCCCATTATGGCTGTGCAGAGGGGTGTGACCGCCAGCGAGTAGCCGTCAGCGGTCCAGTTGGATGGATTTGGGTTTTTTTAGGTTAATGAAAGGTGGTGCGAGGTGGGCAAGGTGGGCGAGGTGGTGCGAGGTGGTGCGAGGTGGGGTGGCTGGTTGTCAGCCAGCCTCGTTATGCTAAAACAACAGTTGCATTGATATAAAAAATGATGTGAGTTTGCTGCCACATGGACTGGCCGTGGATCCAGAACACTGTTGCTTTCTGGTCATCCTTCAGCGAGCTTTTAAAAAGTGTGTTTGTTGCTGTCAACAGCAGAGAGAACGGAGAGAGAGAGAGCTTCCTGTTCAGGACCAGAACACCAACATGTGGCAGTGTGCTGCCCCCCTGTGGTTCAACACTCTCATTCACACAGAAAGAAGGATTCAAAGTCACAACACTGAAACAAGCTGATCCGTCTCTGATAAAGATGAAGACACATCTCCATCAATCAGTCCATCAACTGCTATGAAATATGTATATTTGTCTTAATATGGCGTTTTGATTCCATCGGGCCATTTCACAGACCATTTCCCTACGCAAACACTCGAGGTTGAGGCTCGCTCAGAGGAGGAAACATACCTCCGAGGACGGCTCGGTGTGTGTGCATAGTATGAGATGTAATTGAATAGTTCTGCATCGGTGCCAGGGAGGAAGTTAGCGAGGTGTGTTTGCAGAGGTCTGTGTTCTCTCTCCCCCCCTACAGCAAGCTGGCTGGAAACAAAGTCCTCCTCAGGTTTCAATCACAGACAATCAGTGAGAGGGGAACTCAGAGAGGTAGTAGTAGGTACACGGAGGCAGACTGGAAACATCCGAACGCCTCCGGGCCTCGTCCTAAAAGTGCCAGAGCTGCAACAATAACAACAGCTCAGATGGATCTGCAGGCTATTTCTGGAATTCATGATGTATGTGGAGGATGTGCTCCTCTGCTTAGTGGAAAACATGACAATGGGGCTCGAATAAAATATCTTTCAATAGACAACGAGAGTTATTAAAACGGTCTGCGTCATATATGTTGAGTGATTAGATGCAACTGTTTTAAATAGAAATGAATAAAGACCTAAGAAGTTGGTTTCCACAGATAGTAGGTCTGCTATGGATTTTTGCTTCCACATAACAGTTTCACAAGAGGTAGCACTCAACTTCTCACCAAAGCTGCGTTATTAATTAATTGTTTGTTGCAGTGAACTAGTGAACTCTGCTACGCTGCCGTCATGTTAAACATCTTAGAAATACCTTCAACAGGGTTAGCACGCATGAACATATACATATGCCTGGAAGGGACCTCACATGTGAAGGCAGACGCATGTGTGTGCCTATGTAAATGATATTGCAGATATATTATATTATATATATATTGTTATATATCTGCACCCACCCACCCCCCTTTTTTATTATTATTAATAACTTATTTGTTTATTTAATTTATTATTATTATCATTATTATCATTATCATTATTATTATTACTTTTTTCTCTTTGTATTATTATTATTACAATTTTATTTTATTCTTTTTTTTCAATTTTATTTCAATTTGGAATGCTGATGTTTTCTCTAGTGTACTTACTGTCTTTGTTTCTAAGCTCAACTACTTAAAAATTGGTTTATAAACTATTGCAATTACGAACTGTAAATTGCATAAACGAAAACAACCTCAAAAAAAGGGGGAAAAAATAAAGTATATATATATATATAAATATATATGAGATATTCAAACAGTTGAATGAATATTCAAATGTCATTTTTTGGCCAGTTTTGCCAGCCATAGTAGTAGTTATGTGCCTACACTTTCTCTCTCTAACAGCCCACTGTCTCTTACATCTTTTTGTTAAACGAAGCAATCACTCTCGGTTTCACATAAATGTGAGAATTTAGTGTGAACTGTAATAATCCCGTTGTTAAAAGGAAAGACTACAAGAGCTGCAGCAACAAGTGTTTCTGGAGTCTTCACTACAAATCCATCAACACCAGTTTCCAAGTGCTAGAAGTGACATCCAAGAATGACTGTGGTCAACTACAGCCGTACACTGACACCTAGTGTACGATCATGGTTACTGCAGACAACAGCAAACCTTATTGATTTATTGATTTACCTTTCTTTTACCAGGTACCTGGCCGAGGTAGAGCCACACTGAATCACAGCAGAGATGCACGGTGCACTGAACAACCACATGTTTCTACCACCACATTCAGAGTTCAACAATGGATATAAAGGTTTCTAATTTTAAGTCTTTTTGTAATTTATTCCATGCCAAAGGTACAGAGTAGGAAAATATTGTTTTCAGCAGATCTGTCCAGACCCGGGGTTCATTACAAAGCAACAACCTGGAGGAGCATATACCTGCTAACTAAGACAGAGAAGGGTGCAGAGGGAAGCTGGAAGTTTATCTAGTATCGCTTTATAAATAAAAAAATACCAATGCTGTTTGTCTGCGAGTGGTAAATGATGTCCAACCCATCAAATTATAAAGAGTGCAATGGTGAGTCAGGGACTTTGAGCTTGTAATGAACCGTAGAGATGCATGGTACACTGAATCAAGCAGGCTGCATGCATTTACAATGTGTCACCGTATCAATCACAGACAGGAAAGTAGCTTCCACAAGTTCTTTCTTGACATTGAAAGTAAAACTAGATCTTCACTTTGAGCCTGCTCACTAGATGAGCAACGTGCACATTAAATAAAAGCTTACTGTCTATCCCAGGGCTCAGCAACCTTTACTGTCTAAAGAGACATTGTGGGCTAAAAAATATAAATAAAAAATCTGTCTGGAGCCGCAAAACATTTAATCATTGTGATAAAAAAGAAGTTAGTAAAACAAAGGAAGTCAGCTCCATGGTATAACCCTCAAACACGCAAATTAAAGCAAGCATCGAGGAAACTGGAAAGGATATGGCGTTCCACCAAACAGGAAGAATCTCATTTAGTCTGGCAAGATAGTCTTAAAACATATAGGAAGGCTCTCTGTGATGCCAGAGCAGCCCATTACTCATCATTAATAGAGAAAAATAAGAACAACCCTAGGTTTCTATTCAGCACTGTAGCCAGGCTGACAGAAAGTCACAGCTCTATTGAGCCATGTATTCCTACAACCCTCAGTAGTAGTGACTTCATGAGTTTCTTTAATGATAAAATCATAACTATTAGAGACAAAATTAATCACCTCCTACCGTCAACTGGTACCAATTTATCCTCAAACTTAGGAACCTTAGAAACAGCTGTACAACCTGATATATATTTAGACTGCTTTTCTCCTATCGATCTCCACAAATTAACCTCACTGATCTCCTCATCTAAATCATCTACCTGTCTCCTAGACCCCATCCCAACTAAACTGCTTAAAGAAGTTTTACCCTTAGTTAGCACCTCTTTACTGGATATGATCAATGTGTCTTTACTAACAGGCTATGTACCACAGTCCTTTAAAGTAGCTGTAATTAAACCTCTTCTTAAAAAGCCCACTCTTGATCCAGAGGTCCTAGCCAACTATAGACCTATATCTAACCTTCCCTTTACCTCCAAAATACTCGAGAAAGTAGTTGCCAGTCAGCTGTGTGACTTTCTACAGAACAATCATTTATTCGAAGATTATCAGTCAGGATTTAGAGTGCACCATAGCACAGAGACAGCACTAGTGAAAATTACAAATGACCTTCTAATGGCATCGGACAAAGGACTTGTCTCTGTACTTGTCTTGCTAGATCTCAGTGCTGCTTTCGACACCATTGACCATGACATCCTATTACAAAGACTGGAACATTTAACTGGCATTAAAGGAACTGCACTAAGTTGGTTTAAGTCCTATTTATCAGATCGATCTCAGTTTGTACATGTCAACGATGAGTCCTCCATGTACGCCAAAGTTAGTCACGGAGTTCCACAGGGTTCTGTACTTGGACCAATTCTATTTACCTTATATATGCTTCCCTTAGGCAATGTTATTAGAAAACACTCCATAAACTTTCATTGTTATGCAGATGATACCCAATTATATCTATCAATCAAGCCAGACGAAACAAACCAGTTAACTAAACTTAAAGCATGCCTTAAGGACATAAAAACCTGGATGACCTGCAATTTCCTGATGTTAAACTCAGACAAAACTGAAGTTATTGTACTAGGCCCTGAGCACCTCCGAAACAAATTATCTAATGATATAGTTACTTTAGATGGCATTGCCCTGGCCTCCAGCACCACCGTAAGGAACCTGGGAGTTGTCTTCGACCAGGATATGTCCTTTAACTCTCACATAAAACAAACCTCACGGACTGCCTTCTTTCATCTACGTAACATTGCGAAGATCAGGCACATCCTGTCTCAAAACTGTTACCTCTAGACTCGATTACTGCAATTCCTTATTATCAGGCTGCTCCAATAAGTCTCTAAAGACTCTCCAGTTGATCCAGAATGCTGCAGCACGTGTACTGACTAGAACTAGAACTAGAGATCATATTACGCCTGTATTAGCTTCTCTGCACTGGCTGCCTGTAAAATCCAGAATAGATTTTAAAGTCGTCCTCCTCACCTACAAAGCGCTAAACGGTCAGGCCCCATCATATCTTAAAGAGCTCATAGTACCCTACTACCCCACTAGAGCACTGCGCTCACAGAATGCAGGGTTACTTGAGGTTCCTAGAGTCTCCAGAAGTAGAATGGGAGCAAGAGCCTTCAGCTATCAAGCTCCTCTTCTCTGGAACCAGCTCCCAGTTTCAGTCCGGGAGGCAGACACCGTCTCTACATTTAAGAGTAGGGTAAAGACTTTCCTCTTTGATAACGCTTATACTTAAGCTGCTATAGGCATAGACTGCCGGGGGACTTCCTATGATGTCCATGTTGTTACTAACTTCATTCCTTCCCGGGAGTCCTTGTGCCTCCTTGTCTCGCAGCTAACCGTGGAGCGGGGTCACACCTGGAGTGAGGTCATACCTGGAGCGGGATCACACCGGGAGCGAGGTTATACCTGGAGCATGGGCACACTTGGAGCAGGGTTTCACCTGGATCTTGGTGGTCTCCGGTATTGTGGCTGCATCTGCTGCCGCGTCGGTGCCTGCTTGACACCAACTGCTACCATCCCTAATTAACTACGTCTGTACGAGGGACTACCAATGCTAACGAGGGATTTCCAACACCTAGTGACAATGTGGCAGCCTGGAGAATAACACTTCTCAATCACTGCCAAAGACATCAAGAGCTCCCAGCAAGCATGCTGATGCTGCAGGAACCAACGCACGGGCATCGATCGCAGGGACGTCCCACACCAACACACATGGACGTACTGAGGAGAGATGCTGGACAGTGCTGGCTTTCCGATAGTTGTATTATCACTCTTTCCATCCACCACTATTGGTTTTGTGTTATCAGTCCTACTTGTATTAGCTATTACAGCTGCTAGACTGCTATTGTGGCTGCTTCTCTATCTCTCTCTCTCTCTCTCTCTCTCTCTATCTCTCTCTCTCTCTCTCTCTCTCTCACTCTATCTATCTCTCCCCCCAGCCGTTCTCGGCAGATGGCCGCCCGCCCTGCGCCCGGTTCTGCTCCAGGTTTCTTCCCAGTAATCGGGGAGTTGTTCCTGGCCACAGTGCGCTTGGTGGATCCTGTTGGGTCTCTAAACTATGGTGTACGGTCATAGACCTGCTCTATATATAAAGCGTCTTGAGATAACTTCTGTTGTGATTTGACGCTATACAAAAATAAATTGATTTGATTTGATTTGATGAAGGTAACACAGTTTATAGTCTAAGTATATAGTATATCAGTCTAATGCAGTGAGGGCCAGAGACAATGTACTACGGAGTATTAGGACCACATTGAGGGAAACAACATCTGAGATTTACACAATAAAGTCATAACTTTACGAGAAAAAAGTCATAGGATAACGAGAATAAAGTCGTAACTTTACGAGAAAAAAAGAAAATAACATGTAAAATTACTACTTTATAATATTATTACTTTATTCTCGTAATCTCAGATTTATTTTTCCTCCTCAATGCGACCCTAATACTCGTACCGTCGTACCATAGACCTACAACAATGATAAATAACAAAAAAACAGTTATTCATTTCCACTAATTATTTCATAACTCCACAGGAAGCCACTGGAGAGGGGCTGCAGAGACGCAGGCTGCTGACCGCTGGTCTATCCATCTACCCAGGTACTTGTACGATTTTACCATCGGACGTCACAACTGCTGCCTTCAAATGAAACTCGTGTTTACAACATGGGAAGTCGTGTACACGGTATACTCGGAGTTCAAGTGGTTAAGTCATGAAGAACACAGCGAAGTTAACGTTACTGTCGGCGTCTAGAAGCCACAGAGGATAACAAGCTAGCATGCCAGCAAGTGGGTAACATAATGCAGTAAATCCAAAGACATAGGAGGAAGATGAGGCCGTTGGGAATATCAACATTTTCATCAGACATATTATAAGATTACAATATATTAACTTATTATGCACCGAAAAATGAACTTCCATGGCCTCCGCCATTTCTGACAACGTCAACAAACACGTCACAACTCGTGAACTCTGAGCTGTCAGAGACTTTCCACTGACGAGGTCGTGAATACGACATGAGGAAAACACGGTGAACACTGTGAACACGGTGAAGACGGTGAACACGGTGAACACGGTGAAGACGGTGAACACGGTGAACACGGTGAACACGGTGAACACGGTGAACACGACCACATCTGAAGACACCAAAAGCTAAATTCCTCAAGCAAGCTTTTGAGAAGACCAGCGTTTCCTGAACATTTCAAAGCATTTTTAAACTCAGCAGAGCAGCTTATAGTGAGTGAAACGCCGTCTGAAGCTCTTGCAGGCGTATAAATAAATAAATGACAGGACCACGTAGGCTCATTTTAAACAGCTAGCGTCTGCGTTACAGTGGAGGGAACAAAAACATAATCTGCTCCATCTGATCTAAAGCTTCATCAACTAATCTAAGACAGGAACACGACACAGATATGCCACAAAGTAAACAGGGCGATGGCACGGGGATGCAGAATATGATGGGAGATAGCGGTGACGATGATGTAAATATATCTGTTTGTGTTTGTGTGTATTTATGTGGGTGTGCTCGTGTGAATGCAACCTGCTATCTTACCGTGTTCACTGCGAGGAGCTATTTGGTCTAGCGGGCCAGATAAAGAGGGCGATACTCGAGGCCGGCGGTGGGTGTGCTGGCTATCTGCCTGCCAGCTGCCAACGTAACGGGGTCAGTCAGGTGCACTCTGCAGGGACAAGTGGAGGAGCAGAATAAGAGGAGATAAAGTGGGAGAGGACAGAGAGGGTGGAGGTGAGGGAGGTGAAATGAGGAGGGAACAAAAGAGGAGGAGGAGATGGAGAGAGAGGGGTCAGCAGAGGAGACAGAGACGTGCCGCCGTTCACGCTGTCGTGAACTTATCAAGATTTTTCACAGCTCGAAGCGCGACAGTCTCCTCTGTACGTACGTGTGCACATTGCTGAGCTCCATGTGTATAATAAGTGTATGCATGTGTGTAGAATCTGTGAACTTTTCCCAGTCGACTCGCTTCTGTGGGGCTCCAGGTCTGGGCCTGGTGGGTGGGTGGGACAAAACACCCACAATGCCGATTGTTTTCACAGCACACACACACAGAGGATCAGGCCGGCGTGGCAAACTGGCACCAGATATTATCCCGTGTGCCGCCGCCGCCGCTGTTTTTGGTTTCATTCTGATTTCCTTTTTTAACGAAGACAAAGTAACGCCTAATCCCCTCACGTCAACCTGACTGTGGAGGCTGTGCCAGACAAGAAAATAAACATCAGAGTCCAACTTGTCAAATAAAAGTTATCCAGCAACAACAGACTTTTTCAGATGTGCGCTGATGTAAAGTCACAACTGACTTTTTATACGGATATTTTTTCAGACTTTCTTTTCAGAATTTTTTCAGATCTTTTTTTTCAAACTTTTTTTGTCCGACATTTTTCAGATCTTTTTTTTCAGACCTTTTTTTTCGAACATTTTTCAGATTTTTTTTTTTCAGATCTTTTTTTTCAGCCTTTTTTCAGATCTTTTTTTCTGACATTTTTTCAGATCTTTTTTTTCGGACATTTTTCAGACCTTTTTTTTCAGATCTTTTTTTTCTGACATTTTTTTCAGACTTTTTTTTCTGACATTTTTTCAGATTCTTTTTTTCAGATTTTTTTTTCTGACTTTTTTTTCTGACATTTTTCAGATCTTTTTTTTCAATTCTTTTTTTCAGACTTTTTTCAGATTTTTTTTTTGGACATTTTTCAGATCTTTTTTTCAGGTCTTTTTTTCAGATCTTTTTTTCAGACTTTTTTTTCAGACTTTTTTTTCAGATCTTTTTTTTCAGACTTTTTTTCCGGACATTTTTTCAGATTTTTCAGACCTTTTTTTCAGATATTTTTTTTCTGACATTTTTTCAGATTCTTTTTTTTGGACATTTTTCAGATATTTTTTTCAGACTTTTTTTTCTGACATTTTTCAGATATTTTTTTCGGACATTTTTTTCAGATATTCTTTTCAGACTTTTTTTCAGATTCTTTTTTTCAGACTTTTTTTTCAGATATTTTTTTTCAGTTCTTTTTTTCAGATCTTTTTTTTTCAGATATTTTTTTTCGGACATTTTTCAGATTTATTTTTTTCAGATCTTTTTTTTCAGACTTTTTTTCCGGACATTTTTTCAGATTTTTCAGATCTTTTTTTCAGACCTTTTTTTCAGATATTTTTTCAGATTCTTTTTTTTGGACATTTTTCAGATCTTTTTTTCAGACTTTTTTTTCTGACATTTTTCAGATATTTTTTTCGGACATTTTTTTCAGATATTTTTTTTCTGACATTTTTTCAGATTCTTTTTTTTGGACATTTTTCAGATATTTTTTTCAGACCTTTTTTTTCGGACATTTTTTCAGATATTTTTTTCAGACCTTTTTTTTCAGATATTTTTTTTTCAGATATTTTTTTTCGGACATTTTTCAGATTTTTTTTTCGGACATTTTTTCAGATTTTTTTTTTTGGACATTTTTCAGATTTTTTTTTCCAGTTCTTTTTTTCAGGTCTTTTTTTCAGATCTTTTTTTCAGACTTTTTTTTCAGACTTTTTTTCAGATTCTTTTTTTCAGATTTTTTTTTCAGACTTTTTTTTCAGATATTTTTTTTCAGACTTTTTGTTTTGGACAAAATGGCACAAGTGGGGTTTTGATGGATATGCAGTAGGGCTGCCCCCTCGTAGTCCATTAGTCAACTAATTGATTAGTTGATTTAATCGACAGATCGGTAAAACTGAGTTTCTCCACAAAAAAATCACACAAAAGCACCACAACAACCAGGAGCACAAACTCTGTAATCATGAAACCGAGGAACTGCCCTGAATTTATCTTAGTAACAAATTGATTTACTGACGACTTGGAGAACTTCACTACCATGTAAAAACACTCCAACATTAGTAAAATAACACCAGTACAGTGGGTTCTGCATATATAAATATCTATCTAGATGTCTGTCTTGTCATGTCATGGCAGCTATAGAGTGAAGTACTGAGAGTGACCAATCAGAATAAAATGTAATCAAATGGCTTTAACAAAAGATTAACCTCACAGTCAGAGTGTTCTTTTAATCTTCCCTCACTCCTACATGTTTCTATTCCTGATTATCTCACTTCTGACAGGTGGCATTGAAAAACTTCTACTCCTCTAGACCTTTTGAGGGTTTCCCACATTTAGTTTGCAAGTTAATGCCAGCATTTAAATCTAAAACTTTTCCACAACTTTAAACTTGACATTAGAATTTCATGGCACAGTAACCAACGCTTTGTCACGTGTCTGTCGGCGTTACCGCCGCACAAGGCACCCTACAGTGGCGGTAGGAGACGTACTGGACTTTCCATTAATGTAAACCCATCCGCAGCAACAGTAAACACTCAGAAAAAGTGCTGTGGTGATGTAGTTTAAAGAGCAAAAGAGACGCACAGGGTGTGCAGGAGAGGAGGTGGATGGGCCCGACAAACACCAGGCTTTCATCCAGGAGACCGCTGTTCATGTCCCATGCATTACATTTCACTTTCACGTTTGTTCCTGTCACATTTTCCTTGTAAAAAAGTAGCTATTTTAAGTCCAACCATGTGTTTTTTCCCTAAATCAAAGTGTTTTTGTTTAATTCATCACAAGCACTTGTTTACTGCGACTGAAAAGTGACGCCGAGGGGTCTGACAAAGCATCATGATGAGTTGGGACATGTTGGGATTACAAAAAGCAATAAATACATAAAATTAATATTTGTTTACAATAGCACTCCTTGTGTTGTCCAAACTATTCCTGTAGATTCTCTTCTCTTATATTGATTATCATTTTGGCCATAATCGTGCAGCCCTATGAAGAAACCTCAGGAAGATCCTTCTCCCTGGATGGACAGACATGTAATAGATGTCATATGTACAGAATAGACCAATATAATACAACTACAGTCCCTAGTAGTCAATCAGGATGACAAAATTACAGAAAGATTGTACACATATATGAAGAATATGGATCCAGGAGGATGTCAATGCAGCAGAACATGAAGCTCAACCACCAGGACCACAGTCTGACACCAGCCAGGTGTAAAACCATCTCTCTGCTGTTTGTTCGGGTCATGTAATGAGTCTGTAATGAGGCCATGAAATATTGATGAGCACGCTCAACTAACACCGGACCTCTAACGGGATCCTCTCAACTCTAAACAAGATCGTAGCAAGAAACACTTTACGTCTTTTACTGACAGAGGAGGAGGATTCTGATATTTCATCTATATTTTATTAATCTACTGTATCAGAATCAGAATCAGGTTTATTTCCCCAAGTATATACATACATGGAATTTGATTCAATGTATTTACACAGAATAGAAATAACAGAATAAATGAATAAATAAAAAAATTAAATAAAATGTCTACAAGTAGTGTTCTGGAACTTGTAAACAATACAAATAGTTCAAAGAAATAAATACCGGATTGATATACATGGACTGGATGATTATGTACAACATGTACATGTGGAGATGTCTATATACTGTATGTACAAGGAGTAGGATTTATATTTACGCTGACAGGTATGTACATATTACAATATGCACATAAAGTGACAGATGATATGTTCATATTACAAAAACAATGTGCATTTAAAGAATGTAAATTATAATCTAAAAATGTGCCAAAAAGTGCATTACAGACTGTAAATTATAATCTAAAATGTGCATTAAAGACTGTAAATTATAATCTAAAATGCGCATTAAAGACTGTAAATTATAATCTAAAATGCGCATTAAAGACTGTAAATTATAATCTAAAATGCGCATTAAAGACAGTAAATTATAATCTAAAAATGCGCATTAAAGACTGTAAATTATAATCTAAAATGTGCATTAAAGACTACATTATAATCTAAAAATGTGCATTAAAGAATGTAAATTATAATCAAAAAATACGCAAATGTGTATATATGATAAACATTAAAGTTCATTAGTTCATAAATGTTCCTACTTCTTTTGTTGACATGTTGAGAATTTGCTGTGTGTGTTTATTGTTCACTTTATTGGCTAGTCTTGTTTTGTTTTCTTATTATTTGTGACATCTATCTATCTCTCCTTCTATTTGTCTATCTCTCTATCCTTCTATCCATCCATCCATCCATCCATCCCTCCCTCCCTCTCTCTCTATCTATCCATCCATCCCTCTATCTATCTCTCTATCCTGCTCTGAATCTCTGAAACAGATCTAGTGAAGCATTAATTACATGGGTCCAGTGATGGAACAATGAAGAGTTCCTGGAGATCTTCCAGTTAAGTTAGTAAGTCTATTAGAAAAAGACTGAATTAACAACACTGACGTTAACATTGTCACACAGAGACACACAGAGAGGAGAGGAAGAGTTTAGACAGGTTAGTTAACGTTAATAGTAGTATCATTAACTTACCTTGATGATTTCAGTGATGTAGACTGTATATAATACAGGTTGCTCTCTCTGTCTCTCTGGCTCTGTCTCTGTCTCTGTCTCTGTGTCTCTCTGTCTCTGTCTCTGTCTCTGTCTCTCTGTCTCTCTGTCTCTCTGTCTCTCTGTCTCTCTGTCTCTGTCTCTCTGTCTCTGTCTCTCTGTCTCTGTCTCTCTGTCTCTGTCTCTCTGTCTCTGTCTCTGTCTCTGTCTCTCTGGCTCTGTCTCTGTCTCTGTCTCTCTGGCTCTGTCTCTGTCTCTGTCTCTGTGTCTCTCTGTCTCTGTCTCTGTCTCTCTGTCTCTCTGTCTCTGTCTCTCTGTCTCTGTCTCTGTCTCTGTCTCTCTGTCTCTCTGTCTCTCTGTCTCTGTCTCTCTGGCTCTGTCTCTGTCTCTGTCTCTGTGTCTCTCTGTCTCTGTCTCTGTCTCTCTGTCTCTCTGTCTCTCTGTCTCTGTCTCTCTGTCTCTGTCTCTCTGTCTCTGTCTCTGTGTCTCTCTGTCTCTGTCTCTGTCTCTCTGTCTCTCTGTCTCTCTGTCTCTGTCTCTGTCTCTCTGTCTCTCTGTCTCTCTGTCTCTGTCTCTCTGTCTCTCTGTCTCTGTCTCTCTGTCTCTCTGTCTCTCTGTCTCTGTGTCTCTCTGTCTCTCTGTCTCTGTCTCTGTCTCTCTGTCTCTCTGTCTCTCTGTCTCTGTCTCTCTGTCTCTCTGTCTCTGTCTCTCTGTCTCTCTGTCTCTCTGTCTCTGTGTCTCTCTGTCTCTGTCTCTCTGTCTCTCTGTCTCTCTGTCTCTGTCTCTCTGTCTCTCTGTCTCTCTGTCTCTGTCTCTCTGTCTCTCTGTCTCTGTCTCTCTGTCTCTGTGTCTCTCTGTCTCTGTCTCTCTGTCTCTCTGTCTCTGTCTCTCTGTCTCTCTGTCTCTGTCTCTGTCTCTGTGTCTCTCTGTCTCTGTCTCTCTGTCTCTCTGTCTCTGTCTCTGTCTCTGTGTCTCTCTGTCTCTGTCTCTCTGTCTCTCTGTCTCTGTGTCTCTCTGTCTCTGTCTCTGTCTCTGTCTCTGTGTCTCTCTGTCTCTGTCTCTCTGTCTCTCTGTCTCTCTGTCTCTCTGTCTCTGTCTCTGTCTCTTTGTCTCTCTGTCTCTCTGTCTCTCTGTCTCTGTCTCTCTGTCTCTCTGTCTGCTCAGCTTCAGTGTTTTTAACCTGTAACTACATTAACTTTAGTTAAACTCACTTTTCACTACTAACATTTAAAGTTAGACATCTCTGTTAGATTCAAAGACACGTGAACACAACTATCACCTAAACTACAACCTGCTGCTCACTGACCACCTAAACTACAACCTGCTGCTCACTGACCACCTAAACTACAACCTGCTGCTCACTGACCACCTAAACTACAACCTGCTGCACACTGACCACCTAAACTACAACCTGCTGCACACTGACCACCTAAACTACAACCTGCTGCTCACTGACCACCTAAACTACAACCTGCTGCTCACTGACCACCTAAACTACAACCTGCTGCTCACTGACCACCTAAACTACAACCTGCTGCACACTGACCACCTAAACTACAACCTGCTGCTCACTGACCACCTAAACTACAACCTGCTGCTCACTGACCACCTAAACTACAACCTGCTGCACACTGACCACCTAAACTACAACCTGCTGCTCACTGACCACGGTCCGTTTAGTCTGAGTAACTCTGTTAACCATCATCCTGCTGCTCCTCTGAGAGGCTGAGCTAACTGCTAACTAGCCTGGTGCTAGCCGTCGCTCCGCTGCTGGTCGCCTAGCAACGGAGAGCGGTACTTCAGAGGGCTATGCTAACAGGCTAACCAGCTAGCCATCTGGTTAGCTTCCTGTAGCAGCCTGTAAAGCAGCCAGCCAGCTCTATAAACAGCCTGTCGACGTCTCTATAAACAGCCTGTAGGTGACGGTACTATTATCCATAGAGACGCTTTCTTTTACCATTACTAACTTGTTGTTTTGATAAAGAACTACAATAATAAATCAAGAACTACAATTACCCGGATGTTCAATCTGCCGTCAAACGGTCACAAGTGTCGTGATCCACTGAGAGGACTAGATAGGAGAGAGAGAGACTGGCTGCCTATAGAAGACAGGTTGTGTCAGCTCTGTCCACAGAGACAGGTAGAGAGAGAGAGAGACAGCTCTGTCCACAGAGACAGGTAGAGAGAGAGAGAGACAGCTCTGTCCACAGAGACAGGTAGAGAGACAGAGAGACAGCTCTGTCCACAGAGACAGGTAGAGAGAGAGAGAGACAGCTCTGTCCACAGAGACAGGTAGAGAGACAGAGAGACAGCTCTGTCCACAGAGACAGGTAGAGAGAGAGAGAGACAGCTCTGTCCACAGAGACAGGTAGAGAGACAGAGAGACAGCTCTGTCCACAGAGACAGGTAGAGAGACAGAGAGACAGCTCTGTCCACAGAGACAGGTAGAGAGAGAGAGAGACAGCTCTGTCCACAGAGACAGGTAGAGAGACAGAGAGACAGCTCTGTCCACAGAGACAGGTAGAGAGAGAGAGAGAGACAGCTCTGTCCATAGAGACAGGTAGAGAGACAGAGAGAGACAGCTCTGTCCACAGAGACAGGTAGAGAGAGAGAGAGACAGCTCTGTCCATAGAGACAGGTAGAGAGAGAGAGAGAGACAGCTCTGTCCACAGAGACAGGTAGAGAGAGAGAGAGACAGCTCTGTCCACAGAGACAGGTAGAGAGAGAGAGAGACAGCTCTGTCCACAGAGACAGGTAGAGAGAGAGAGAGAGACAGCTCTGTCCACAGAGACAGGTAGAGAGAGAGAGAGACAGCTCTGTCCATAGAGACAGGTAGAGAGAGAGAGAGAGACAGCTCTGTCCACAGAGACAGGTAGAGAGAGAGAGAGACAGCTCTGTCCATAGAGACAGGTAGAGAGAGAGAGAGACAGCTCTGTCCACAGAGACAGGTAGAGAGAGAGAGAGACAGCTCTGTCCACAGAGACAGGTAGAGAGACAGAGAGACAGCTCTGTCCACAGAGACAGGTAGAGAGAGAGAGAGACAGCTCTGTCCACAGAGACAGGTAGAGAGACAGAGAGACAGCTCTGTCCACAGAGACAGGTAGAGAGAGAGAGAGACAGCTCTGTCCACAGAGACAGGTAGAGAGACAGAGAGACAGCTCTGTCCACAGAGACAGGTAGAGAGACAGAGAGACAGCTCTGTCCACAGAGACAGGTAGAGAGAGAGACAGCTCTGTCCACAGAGACAGGTAGAGAGAGAGAGAGACAGCTCTGTCCACAGAGACAGGTAGAGAGAGAGAGAGACAGCTCTGTCCACAGAGACAGGTAGAGAGAGAGAGAGACAGCTCTGTCCACAGAGACAGGTAGAGAGACAGAGAGACAGCTCTGTCCACAGAGACAGGTAGAGAGAGAGAGAGACAGCTCTGTCCACAGAGACAGGTAGAGAGAGAGAGAGACAGCTCTGTCCACAGAGACAGGTAGAGAGAGAGAGAGACAGCTCTGTCCACAGAGACAGGTAGAGAGAGAGAGAGACAGCTCTGTCCACAGAGACAGGTAGAGAGAGAGAGAGACAGCTCTGTCCACAGAGACAGGTAGAGAGACAGAGAGACAGCTCTGTCCACAGAGACAGGTAGAGAGAGAGAGAGACAGCTCTGTCCACAGAGACAGGTAGAGAGAGAGACAGCTCTGTCCACAGAGACAGAGAGAGAGAGAGACAGCTCTGTCCACAGAGACAGGTAGAGAGACAGAGAGACAGCTCTGTCCACAGAGACAGGTAGAGAGAGAGACAGCTCTGTCCACAGAGACAGGTAGAGAGAGAGAGAGACAGCTCTGTCCACAGAGACAGGTAGAGAGAGAGAGAGACAGCTCTGTCCACAGAGACAGGTAGAGAGAGAGAGAGACAGCTCTGTCCACAGAGACAGGTAGAGAGACAGAGAGACAGCTCTGTCCACAGAGACAGGTAGAGAGAGAGAGAGACAGCTCTGTCCACAGAGACAGGTAGAGAGAGAGAGAGACAGCTCTGTCCACAGAGACAGGTAGAGAGAGAGAGAGACAGCTCTGTCCACAGAGACAGGTAGAGAGAGAGAGAGACAGCTCTGTCCACAGAGACAGGTAGAGAGAGAGAGAGACAGCTCTGTCCACAGAGACAGGTAGAGAGACAGAGAGACAGCTCTGTCCACAGAGACAGGTAGAGAGAGAGAGAGACAGCTCTGTCCACAGAGACAGGTAGAGAGAGAGACAGCTCTGTCCACAGAGACAGAGAGAGAGAGAGACAGCTCTGTCCACAGAGACAGGTAGAGAGAGAGAGAGAGAGAGAGACAGCTCTGTACACAGAGACAGGTAGAGAGAGAGAGAGACAGCTCTGTCCACAGAGACAGGTAGAGAGAGAGAGACAGCTCTGTCCACAGAGACAGAGACAGAGAGACAGCTCTGTCCACAGAGACAGGTGGAGACGGGTAGAGAGAGACAGCTCTGTCCACAGAGACAGGTGGAGACGGGTAGAGAGAGACAGCTCTGTCCACAGAGACAGGTAGAGAGAGAGAGAGACAGCTCTGTCCACAGAGACAGGTAGAGAGAGAGAGAGACAGCTCTGTCCACAGAGACAGGTAGAGAGAGAGAGAGACAGCTCTGTCCACAGAGACAGGTAGAGAGAGAGAGAGACAGCTCTGTCCACAGAGACAGGTAGAGAGACAGAGAGACAGCTCTGTCCACAGAGACAGGTAGAGAGAGAGAGAGACAGCTCTGTCCACAGAGACAGGTAGAGAGAGAGACAGCTCTGTCCACAGAGACAGAGAGAGAGAGAGACAGCTCTGTCCACAGAGACAGGTAGAGAGAGAGAGAGAGAGAGAGACAGCTCTGTCCACAGAGACAGGTAGAGAGAGAGAGACAGCTCTGTCCACAGAGACAGAGACAGAGAGACAGCTCTGTCCACAGAGACAGGTGGAGACGGGTAGAGAGAGACAGCTCTGTCCACAGAGACAGGTGGAGACAGGTAGAGACAGAGAGACATTTCCTGCTACAATGTAGCAAGAAATTAGGAAACAATTCTTTACAAAAATGAGCTGCAGGATGTCAGTGATGTCACAGCCTGAGAGACGACAACAACAACAACAACAACACAACAGAACAGCTGGAACTCACTCTGTCTTTTACTCCTCTACTTCATGTTTTTTTTTTTATACGTATATACATTTGATATTTGATATTGCAATATATTGTTATTAATTGTTTATTATTTGTTTGTTTTATTGACACAACAAATATTAATTACTTCTTTATTGTTTTCTTCCATTTACATGCATGTTCTTTTTAAATATCTATATCTTGTAATTTTCTATATTTCATATTTTCAATATGTTTTTGTTTTATTTTGTTCTTTTTTATTATTATTATTATTGAATTGACGCTTTGGCAATATTGTTCACCTGACAGTCATGATCAATAAAGCATGTTGAATTGAATTGAAAATTGACAGAGAGACAGAGAGAGAGAGATAGAGAGAGAAGGAGGGAGGGAGGAGGAGAGAGAGACAGAGAGAGAGAGATAGAGAGAGAGAGAGAGAGAAGGAGGGAGGGAGGAGGAGAGAGAGAGAGAGAGGTAGAGAGAGAGAGAGAGAGAGAGAGGTAGAGAGAGTGAGAGAAGGAGGGAGGGAGGAGGAGAGAGAGAGAGAGAGGTAGAGAGAGAGAGAGAGTGAGAGAAGGAGGGAGGGAGGAGGAGAGAGAGAGAGAGAGGTAGAGAGAGAGAGAGAGAGAGAGAGGTAGAGAGAGTGAGAGAAGGAGGGAGGGAGGAGGAGAGAGAGAGAGAGAGGTAGAGAGAGAGAGAGAGAGAGGGGTAGAGAGAGTGAGAGAAGGAGGGAGGGAGGAGGAGAGAGAGAGAGAGAGGTAGAGAGATAGAGAGAGAGAGAGAGAGGTAGAGAGAGTGAGAGAAGGAGGGAGGGAGGAGGAGAGAGAGAGAGAGAGGTAGAGAGATAGAGAGAGAGAGAGAGAGAGAGAGGTAGAGAGAGTGAGAGACTTTTTGACTTTTGATGTTCTTTAATTAAACCCCGCGGTTGAAAGCAACCTAGGGGGGAAAAAGATTGAAAAAATACACGCCCAACTCATTCACCCGTCCACACACCTTCACTCACACATCCACTCACCCAGAACCTCCCACCATCCCAACCCACTAGAATCACCCCAAAACCACAGAACCGTTCTGTTCGCCATTACACAGAACCCCAGTCCACCTAACAAACATAGAACATTACACAATTCAATACACAAAACCGTAGCAACCAGTTTCCCAGCGTGTGAACCAGCAGCTCATACCAGTTCACATACATATAGTCAATCCCCCCCGCCCCCAACAGTACACACTGCCCCTTCCACCCCCCACACACTCTGAAACCCCACCATGTCATTGACCAGCATGTAGTATGCATATTCTGCTCTAAGGCGCGCAGAGACCAGCCCCCTGAACAACATCACTGGGTCAACAGGCCCGCTCCC
>NC_133803.1:35496076-35643576 GCF_043250625.1 Sebastes fasciatus
ATCCACTGGGGTTTAGATTATTGCAGAAAATAATCTAAACGTTTATGATATTGACACGTTTTATTCAGCAAGATAATTTCCACTAATGAACACCACTTTATGATTTATGAAGCGTGAATGCAATCGCCTTATTTCAGACATCTAACTAAAGACCTGTTGACTTCCAGACGAGGGAACATGAAGTGCTAACATGCTAACTCATGTCTGGGTTCTTGGACTCCTTCCTGCAGAACTCTATTATGATTTTAAGAGCGTTTAAATTGAGTTTTTTGTTATTAATTTCATCCCATTCATCCCACTCCCTGCTTCCTTCCTTCCTTCAGCCGGTCACCTTGCTCCTTCTGGACATTACGCCCATGCTGCCGGTCCTGGAAGGCGTCGTCATGGAGCTGCAGGACTGCGCCCTCCCACTTCTGAGAGGTAACAATTTAAAGGCCAAGAATGTGCCGTCATCACGCTGCCATGTTTCATAAAGAATAAATATAGTTTTCAGCTTCCTGGAGCCTCTAAATGTCTTTGAGGCGACAGCAGTTCCTCAGAGATTCTGGGGTAAAGATGTGGTGGATGGTTTTATTTAAGGTTTCTACACACTTTGAAAGGAAGGAGCCAAGTCTGTCTTTATTAAACATCTCAAAATCACTACTTTTATACTCAAATCTCACTGTTTTGCCAGCACTCTTATGTATTTATTTGAAGTCCTGTTAAATGCGACCGTAATCTTGTCTACTACATTAATTCGGTAACGCTGATGGTCCACTCGTGATTTCCAGGTGCAGCTGAACATCCCGTCACGCCCAGATCATTAGGATTATATATGCATAACGATATTAACAGTATTGGATGGACAAACACAATCATAGTCGCTGCATCCCAGACAGTGTAAATAGTAAATGAAATCAACAGCTAAACGTTGGAGACGGATATATGTTCCTTTGATTGAAAGCTTTAACTCAGAGTACTGAATACGTGTTGCTGTAATAGTTTCAGGGCGTATTCCTGAGACACTTGGTAAACGTGGTTTCCAGCCAGCGGGGTTATCACTGTAACCGCTGTCATGACCTCAGTCGTGAGGCGCCATTATGTGCCGTCTCCATTGTGACCTGGAATTTTTCCTTTGAATTGATGCCGTCCTTTGCTTTGTTTGGCCGGGGGGCTGTGAGAGGCCCCCGTATTAACCGACTGTGCTGCAAAGACAACGCTTCGTGCACTGAGATGGGCACAGCCAGACACAACACAATACCGCTCACGCTGTGGTGGGATACACCCAGATACAGCTCTCAAACCTGGATATGCATGTAGGATTTAGGAAGGATGAAGAGCTGTGCTGGTTATGAACTGTCAGAGAGAGATAGATATGTGGACGGACCAGTTTGTGGTGTAATTGTTTTAGGGAGTGTACAGTATGAACAGGTTTATTGTTCACCTCAGCAGGAACTCAGAACCTGTTTGTGTTGATATCTGGCCAAAAGACTACTCTAATATGAGCTCACCGGTTACACACAGGAGCGCTGCTCCAGTCCAGAGGGAGTCTGATGGCTCGGAGACGGTTAATGTCAGTTTACAGGAGAGTTAGTGAAAATCACTGATTTACAGACTAAACTATGAGATCTTGTGCTTCAAGTGTAATCCTAAAGTTTCTTTTAGTCAAGGAGTAAATGACCTATGAATCTGTTGAGGTGGCAAACAGGGAATGAAATAAGCAGCGGCCAAATAACCGGCTAGATGTTGGCTGTGGCTCTGAACGGGATATACAGTTACAGATAATGAATGAATGGTTTGCATGTTTGGTTCAGTTGCTAAGGTTCATGTGGTTGCCAGCTTGTTTTGCCTTCATGTGCCGGTGTGTCTGCATTATTCTATGATCAATTTGTCATCATTTCTAAGCATGTAAGAGATGATTTCATAGATGAGTTTTAGCCATCAGACTGCTCGTCTATATATATATATATATATATATATACGTATATATATATAAGATTAGATGGTATTGTTTTGCCATTAGAGAATAGCATGAATTTGGATTTGTCTGCATTTAACACCAACTGAAGTTGAGTTAAATGTGTCTGAACCACATCGAAGGCAGACTGCAGAATCTCAAGGGTCTGTTCTACTGAAGAGGACGAGCAACAGATAACTGGTCTTTTAAATCAGACTTCTACAGAGAGGAACATATTAGTGTCTGTCCTGGTAAATGATCTGTAGAAATGATTGTGATTTCATGTTGTCTTTCTCCACAGAGATCGTCCCCACTGACAAGGAGGAGGTGGCCTTCATGGGCCTGGACGCAGCCATCCTGGTGGGCTCCATGCCCAGGAAGGAGGGCATGGAGAGGAAGGACCTGCTCAAAGCCAACGTGGCCATCTTCAAGAGCCAGGGAGCCGCCCTGGAGAAGCACGCCAAGAAGACCGTCAAGGTACCTCCGACACAGGACTCCGTTTACAGACGTGACCGGACACGTAGGAGATGTTCTACTAGTGTCGACGTGTTCTGGCTGAGTTGTTAGCGTTGCTTTGTTTCCAGGGCGTTCCCTTCAGTTCAACGTGCTGCTGCTGTGCCAAGTTGATTCTCATTTATTAGAGCCCTCATGATGTCAAGTTTATTTTCTAATGCTTAACCATACTTTTTGTCCCTTTTATGATATTAAGCATATTACAAGTTTTTTAGATTAGATATTATTAGATAGATTTAATTTGAATTTGTAACAAATAATAAGAAAACAAAAGAAGAATAACCAATAAAATAATCAGTAAACACATACAGCACATTCTAAATAAATATATGTTTGAAAGTGAGTAGACAGAAGTAAACACTTATAACGTCCCACCCCTTTAAGTTATATAACTTAAATCATTTCATTCATTCTTATCACTTATTCTCATAATCATCTTAATATATATATAAAAAATAAAAATCAAGAACAACAAGGAGCGTCACAGTCCCGAGAGAGCTCTCAAAAAGTGTTTTTTAATACTTTTTCTTGAATTGATTTATGTTTGTAACTTCATCAATCCAGTTCTATAAAACTCACTGTAACAGTTATTAATGTGTTACAGTGAACTGGATCAGATGAGTCACTCAGGTTCTATTTTAACGTGTGTTTTCAGGTGCTGGTTGTAGGAAACCCGGCCAACACCAACTGTCTGATTGCAGCCAAGTCTGCTCCCTCCATCCCCAAAGAGAACTTCTCCTGCCTCACCCGTCTGGACCACAACAGGGCTCGCTCTCAGGTCGGCTTCCTTTAGCCTCACGTTTCTACTTCTTACACTTCTATTCAGACTTTTAGCTGCCACATCCTAAGCTGATCGTGAAACCTAAACTTGGCTGTCCGGTCTGTAGGTGGCGATGCGCTGTAAGGTTCCCGCCTCCAACGTGAGGAACGTGATCATCTGGGGCAACCACTCGTCCACCCAGTACCCAGACGTGCATCACTGCATGGTCAACATGTCAGGCAGCGAGCTCGCCTGCTTCGAGGCCGTCAAGGACGACGCCTGGCTTAAAGGAGATTTCATTGCTGTGAGTTAAAGAAGATGTACTGTCGTCAGTCGGACCGTGAGATACCGGGGCTGTCCAAGTTACCGTGATAATAACGCATCTTGCAATTTGTAGGTTGTAACAGACTCAGTTTGGCCACAGTGAAGATCCTGGTATCATAGTAAACTATAGAACCTGATGAATCCATCGGTACCAACCAGGTCAGACTAGCTGGTCATGAAGGAGGTTAAATAACGCTCCAAACTTACACTAAATGTTCAAAGGGGTCCCTTGACCTCTGACCTCCAGATCAGTGATGGGTTCTGTGAGTACCCACGAGTCTCCCCTTTACAGACATGCCCACTTTATGATAATCACATGCAGTTTGGGCTGCAGACAGATTCAGCTTTTATCTCAAAACCTTGACAAATAAAACCCAAACTAGCTGCACAGCTCGGTAACACCAGCTAACCCTGTATGCTCCGTTCTCCTGCTCACTACTTCCACTGACTGTGACTGTGACTGTGACGGCCGCTGTGTAACCGTCCATGTTGTTGTTGTTGTTGTTGATGTTGTTGTTGTTGTTGTTGTTGTTGTTGTTGTGTTGCAGACGGTGCAGCAGAGAGGCGCCGCAGTCATCAAGGCCAGGAAGCTGTCCAGCGCCATGTCTGCCGCCAAGGCCATCTGTGACCACATGAGAGACGTCTGGTCAGGCACCCCCGAGGTAAACGCCAGATTTAGTTATTTATACTGGAGGAGTTATGATGTGGTGGACTGGGTGATATATCCATATCGGGATATGAGACTAGATATCGTGGAATAACGTAGTATTCTAATTGCAGTTTGAACCGGTTTCTCTCTCTCTGTTGTTTTCAGGGTGAGTTCATCTCCATGGGGGTGTACTCCTCTGGTAACTCCTATGGAGTCCCAGAAGACCTCATCTACTCATTCCCGGTCCAGATCAAGGTGAGACTGATATGAACTCGTGTTCACTCCTCCAGCAGCCTTCAGTGGGGTTTTAATTCAGATGATAGCAGTAAACTACACTGTGTCTGTCCTAGGGCGGTCGCAATAACCACAATATTACAATACTGCACTGTTGACAAGCCAACCACAGGGGATGGCAAGCAACCGCCACATCGGCTATGTTCACGTTATTTCTTTTATGAATTCTTCCCAATGGGAGCGCCGTGTATTTACACTCTGCTAGAAACACCAGCAGCAAGACGAGGCGCTGAGCGTCTATTCGGCTCTGAGTGCTGCACATTTGGGGATTGTTTTCTGGTCACCGAGAGTTTTTTTCGGACAAACAAACAAACAAACAAACAAACAAATAAACCAACAAACCACCGCCGGTGAAAACATAACCTCCTTCCTAGGCCTTCTGCCTTGGCGGAGGTAATAATAGCCTAATGGCAATAATAAGGCATAGCATCATCATCATCATCATCACAGCAGAGGAAATTCCTTCACCGCGACAGCCAACCATGCACAACACTCCCCATATGCCATGGAGGCTTCTGACAGTATTGTGTTTCCTCAGGACAAGACCTGGAAGATCGTGAACGGTCTGGCCATCAACACGTTCTCCCAGTCGAAGATGGACGCCACAGCAGCAGAGCTGATGGATGAGAGAAACACAGCCGTGGCGTTCCTGGGAGTATGACTAGATCCTGTAAGTCCTCCCAACCAACACTTAGACAGACCCAACGCTCCAGACGCCCGCCTGTGATACGGCCCTCCACCAACCCCGGCATGACTCTGTGTGTGCGTGAGTGAGTCAGTGTTTATGAGTGTAACGTTGGGTTTATTCTTGTGCGTTGGGAGGCTACGGTGTAGAAAGTAATCCTACGCCCGATCCCACATGGAGACGGTGATTATCTAGCGTGTGTTGCTTGTAGTTTCGTTTACAAGTTTTGGATACTGATGCAGACGTATTTCTGTTTACTCTGGCTATAAATGATAAATGCACCGCGTTGGGGACGCTTTACTCCGTGACGCACAAGTATAACTCCACCTGGAAGTCCATCTGATCTGTTACCAGCTGCTTTCTCTCTGGGGGGGGGAGTGAAACATGAATGGTTGTTACATATAATCAATGATGCACTAAGTCCTCAAACACTGGAACCGTTCAGCTAAACAATAAAACATTTAACCGTGTAGTTGTGTGTTTTTTTTATGATTTTACTTTATTTTTTTGTGTTTTTGCAGGTAAACAGATGGGCACAGTGAAGCTGCCATGATACTTTAAGTTTTATCTGTCACCTCATAGCAAGCAGGTCCAGGGGTCAGGTTGTCTGGCATACAGAGCAACTTCTGTGGATGTTCTCCCAAAGTCCAGCAACATGCATGTTAGGAGACTCTAAATTGTCTGTTTTTTTGTATCAGCCCTGAGATAGAAATATAATTAATAATTTAATTATAATAAATAGATAGGAATAGAATATGCTTTATTGTCCCTGTAGGACAAATGTGTCTTAGACTCTGCATTAAAGTTACTAATCCAATCAATACAAGACTGATAACCTGTCTGGGGTTGAACCCGCTTCTACTCATTTATTTATTCAGTTTATTTCTCAGGGACGGTGCATATTAATAAACATTACTGTATATTAGTCAGGAGGCTAGTTTTCATCCCGGTGTAAAGATAGCATCCTAAAATCAGAATCACTTCCAGAGTGAGCAGATAAAAGCTCCAGTCCCTCTCTAACCTGCATTAGATCAGTAGAGATAGATCGGTGGATGGACAGACTAACTTCCAGGTTGTCTTCATGTTTGGACCGGGAGGTCTGCAGGGTGAAAGGGGTGGCGGGGTAAATCAGATTATGAGGGTGGCAGTAACTCAGTCCGTGGGAACTGGAGGGTCGCCGATTCAAGTCCCTGCACGAACTAAGTACGTAATGTGGTGCAAAGAGCGTAAAGACGTGCCACTTCGAGGTACCTTTGAGCAAGGCACCGACCCCCTGAGACTGCTCCCTGAGCAGCTGTATAGTAGCTGCCCGCTGCTCCTAATATACCAGGAGGTTAAATGCAGTAAATTTCACTGTCTGCTATGTTTGACAATAAAATTGGATTTACATGTTACATAATTACCAGTAGTCTTCCAGCACCAGTACACTGTAAAACACAGTTTGTCCTAAGTTGTTTAGTTGATGCTTATGACACTGGACTACATGGTAATTAGAAGTATTATAGTATTGTTATTTCCAGTAAGGATTCTTCAGTATTTCAGACATCATTCTGGGAACAAAATCTTTTAAATAAAGCCATGATTTGAGTACATGGTTACTTGTTATTGTGGTGGAAAGTATTTGCAGACAGTTAAAATAAAGAAAGAGTAAAATACTGAACATCTGGAGCAATAATAGTCCAGCGCAGCGTCACCGTTTCACCAGGCAGGGGCAGTATCTACTAGTGTTTCCCTCCTCCCAGCAGCACGAGGAATGATTATGTAATATCTGTAAAGTCACATATCTAGTGTGTTGATTAAAAAAGGGACAAATTTACCAAAAAACATCCAGTATTCCTACATTAATGATGGGCTGTTGAATGCTGCCCAGTCAGTGTGATACTACCATAGATTTAGAAGGTTTCTATGGATACTACTATGGATCTGGTTATTTATATAACCCATCCCTCAATGGATTATTAAGACACATTAACTAACAACAGATCAAACCTTCCGGCATGTTAGACCTCCATCATCTAACAGCACAACACACCATCATCATCCAGGTATATAAACGTCATCCAGATATAATCATAAACACTCCCACAACTAATGTTCCAGGAAACATCCCACAATGGAAACAGAACAAATAAACACACACAGATCTACAACCACAGCTCTGAGCACCAACACACACAGATCTACAACCACAGCTCTGAGCACCAACACACACAGATCTACAACCACAGCTCTGAGCACCAATACACAGATCTACAACCACAGCTCTGAGCACCAATACACACAGATCTACAACCACAGCTCTGAGCACCAATACACACAGATCTACAACCACAGCTCTCTGAGCACCAATACACACAGATCTACAACCACAGCTCTGAGCACCAACACACACAGATCTACAACCACAGCTCTGAGCACCAATACACACAGATCTACAACCACAGCTCTCTGAGCACCAACACACACAGATCTACAACCACAGCTCTGAGCACCAATACACACAGATCTACAACCACAGCTCTGAGCACCAACACACACAGATCTACAACCACAGCTCTGAGCACCAATACACACAGATCTACAACCACAGCTCTCTGAGCACCAACACACACAGATCTACAACCACAGCTCTGAGCACCAACACACACAGATCTACAACCACAGCTCTCTGAGCACCAACACACAGATCTACAACCACAGCTCTGAGCACCAACACACACAGATCTACAACCACAGCTCTGAGCACCAACACACAGATCTACAACCACAGCTCTGAGCACCAACACACAGATCTACAACCACAGCTCTGAGCACCAACACACACAGATCTACAACCACAGCTCTCTGAGCACCAACACACACAGATCTACAACCACAGCTCTCTGAGCACCAACACACACAGATCTACAACCACAGCTCTGAGCACCAACACACAGATCTACAACCACAGCTCTCTGAGCACCAACACACACAGATCTACAACCACAGCTCTGAGCACCAATACACACAGATCTACAACCACAGCTCTCTGAGCACCAATACACACAGATCTACAACCACAGCTCTCTGAGCACCAACACACAGATCTACAACCACAGCTCTGAGCACCAACACACACAGATCTACAACCACAGCTCTGAGCACCAACACACACAGATCTACAACCACAGCTCTGAGCACCAATACACACAGATCTACAACCACAGCTCTGAGCACCAATACACAGATCTACAACCACAGCTCTGAGCACCAACACACACAGATCTACAACCACAGCTCTGAGCACCAATACACACAGATCTACAACCACAGCTCTGAGCACCAATACACAGATCTACAACCACAGCTCTGAGCACCAATACACACAGATCTACAACCACAGCTCTGAGCACCAATACACACAGATCTACAACCACAGCTCTGAGCACCAATACACAGATCTACAACCACAGCTCTCTGAGCACCAATACACAGATCTACAACCACAGCTCTGAGCACCAATACACACAGATCTACAACCACAGCTCTCTGAGCACCAATACACACAGATCTACAACCACAGCTCTGAGCACCAATACACAGATCTACAACCACAGCTCTGAGCACCAATACACAGATCTACAACCACAGCTCTGAGCACCAACACACACAGATCTACAACCACAGCTCTGAGCACCAATACACACAGATCTACAACCACAGCTCTGAGCACCAATACACAGATCTACAACCACAGCTCTGAGCACCAACACACACAGATCTACAACCACAGCTCTGAGCACCAACACACACAGATCTACAACCACAGCTCTGAGCACCAATACACACAGATCTACAACCACAGCTCTGAGCACCAATACACAGATCTACAACCACAGCTCTGAGCACCAACACACACAGATCTACAACCACAGCTCTGAGCACCAATACACACAGATCTACAACCACAGCTCTGAGCACCAATACACAGATCTACAACCACAGCTCTGAGCACCAATACACAGATCCTATCATGACAACAAGAGTAAGAGTGTGAGGAATTGAATCTATCAGATGCTACGTTCCTCCTCCAGGCTTTAGAGAGATTCAGAGATATGAAGCTGTGGCTCCAGTCTCCACTGATTTATAGGCTCATTATATTCTTTAATAAATAAACAATAAGTTCTCAATTTGGGCTTTTGTCAGATTTATTCTGCCCATTATTATAGTATGCATTTAGCCTAGACTTGGTATTTAAATATGGATGTACTTCAAAATATGAAGTAAGTAAAAAATAATAATAAAAAAACAACTTCAAAATATTAATAAAGTAAAACTTCAAAAGATGAATGAAGTTAAAAACATTTAAAATATGAATAAAGTTGTAAACATGTAAAAGATGAACTGTGGAGCTCTTCTATATTATTATATAAATATATAAATATATAAATATATAAATATAAAGGTCTCTCATTCTTTAACCCGGAAGTCATGTCGCACGTTGCAGAAATCTATTGGTTGTCAAAATGACGTCAGGAGAAAACAGCTCTCTGATTGGCTGCCGCCGCTTCACGTCCGCCTTCCTGCAGAGGAACTGTTGAGTTAAATATCTTTAAAGTAAATCACTTTCTATCTTCTTTAGGAGTATTTCACTCTGATTCCAGCGGTGACCAGGACCAGGACCAGGACCAGGACTCTTCCTCTTCTCCTGCAGTCTCACAGTAAGACTTTAAATGTAATAACATTATAATAACATCATGAAGCATCGCCATGTGAGGCGTTCAGGGTCCCGCCGCAGACGGGAGTTTATGTAGCTATAATGTGGGAGATCTCAGTGTTAACATGCTGATCCCTCTGTTGGGCTCCTCTCCTGCAGGGCTGCTGCTGCAGATTGTCGAAGTGAAACCGATGATTTAAAGAGAAAAGTCTATTATTATATCTAAATATATATTATTTAATATTAGAGTCTCCTCTGTGGATCACTGCTGGTCCTGCAGACGCGAGAGAGACCTGCAGGACTAAGACCAGGACCAGAACTAAGACTAAGACTAAGACCAGGACTCTTCCTCTTCTCCTGCAGTCTCACAGTAAGACTTTAAATCTAATAACATGTAATAACATGTAATAACATTGTGTGATCGCATCGTTCAGTTCTCCATCAGCCCAACACAGGGACCCTGAACGCCTCACGGTCCCTGTGAGGCGTTCAGGGCCCCGCCGTAGAGGGGAGTTTATGTAGCTATAATGTGGGAGAACTCAGAGTTTATATGTTTCCATCCCTCTAGGCAGGGCTGCTGCGGGCCAGCTGTGTTCATCTCACCGGTTAATAACTCACCTGTGCTCTCTGAGAGGTTAAAGAGGAGGCTGAAGGCTGAGAGGGGGCGAGGCTCTGAGGAGCTGTGACGTGGGCAACAGCAGTAGTAGAATAAAGGATCCTGCTCAGGGACTCCTGCTAGAGAACCTGATCCAGCTCCATGTCCAGGACTCCACCAGACAGAGATATATATATATACTGTATATATATCTATCAGTAAACTGGACCTAATCGATCTGGATGAATGAGGCGTTTACGTTCCTCCAGGAAACTTCTGTTTTTCTAATCATCTGCTGGATCAACTGAAAACTGGATTATTTAACCTGAGGATCTGTTCTATCTTTATTATTTAACTGGATGTTATTGATGAACTTGGCAGCTGAAAACATGACACTTTATTTAGAAGGTGAGTGGTGTTGTGTGTTCAACTGTTATAACCTTACAGGTATTATTTTATTACCTATAAAAGTGGATTTAAAGGTGATTTTTTTATGTTTCTTCATCATCCATATTATTATTTTTTCACACTTTATTTTTTCATATATGCAATTTACAGTTTGTAATTACAATAGTTTATAAACCATTTTTTTAAGTAGTTGATCTTAGAAACAAACACAATAAGTACACTAGGGAAAACAACTTCAGCATTCAAAATAGAAATAAAATTAAGAACAAAATAATAATAATAATAATAAAAAGAATAGAATAATAAAAAATAATAATAATATTGATACAAAGAAAAGAAAGTAATAATAACATATTTAATTCATCATCCATATTAATGGAAACTATTTCCCAGAGCCAACCATCCTTTCTTCCTTAGGGGCTTTTCTTTTTTAAAGGTACTTTATGTAATAATTGACACGTTTTAATTGCTTTGTATTGCCAATGTGTGAACAGATTGTAATGTAACTTAAAAACCATAGAAACTCTGATATGATTGTGACACACAGCAATAAGTTCATTATTTTTTAAGTTGAAGCACTGACTGAAAGTCAGCTTTAAACTGGTCAAACTAGTATCTGGATTAATTAGGATTATGCCAGTGTATACTGATCATTTTCAGTTACTAGGCTATAAATGTTTTCTACGGGATGAGCGTTCAACTGTGAATACTCTCTGGAATATTTAACCTGAAGATCTGTTTTTATCTTGATGAACTTGGCAGCTGAAAACATGACACAACAAGGTACTATATGTAATAATTTACATGTTTTAATTGCTTTGTATTAAGATAAGATAAGATGTACTTTATTGTCCTGCTGGGAAATTTGTCTTGGGCAATAAAAGGTAATAAAAAGGTAATAAAAGACAATAGTTTCTACCACTAAAACCAGTAGTTCTTTAAAATAATAAAAGTAATAAAAAACAGTGGTTTAAATGCTAAAACCAGTAGTTCTTTAAAATAATAAAATGTAATAAAAGAAAATAGTTTATAATACTAAAGCCAGTAGTTCTTTAAAATAATAAAAGGCAATAAAAGACAACAAATTAAAAAAAAAAAAAAAATAGTCTGAAAAATGTCTGAAAATTGAAAATCTCCAAATCTGAAAAGAAGTCTGAAAAATGTCCATAAGAAAGGCAGCTCCTGGTATCATAGTAAACTATAAACCTGATGAATCCATCGGTACCAACCATGTCAGACTAGCTGGTCATTTTTTTTTTAAATACTAAAACCAGTAGTTCTTTAAAATAATAAAAGGTAATAAAAGACAATAGTTTTAAATACAAAGACCAGGTATAATCATACCAGATAATACATTTACTATATATTAGTTCTCAATAAAATCGTATCATATAATACAAGAACTACTTGTTGCTGTTTAATATTTTGATGGACGACGGAATGAATGAGTCTTTATAACGGTTCAGCTGGCACATTGTCACCTGAAGGCAACACCTGGAAGGGTTCAGAGTGTGTGTTGGATAGGAATGCTCATTTTGAAAAATGTCCTTAACCGATAACCGACCCTCGTTAACCGATTATTAACCGTTAACCGACAAGATTAGTGCCTCGCATGCAGCGTTGATCCAGCTGCAGGAGCACAACAGACAACTGAGTCTCCAGTTCATCGTCCGGGAGCGTTAACTTAGCATGCAGCCACTTTCCCAGTAAAAGTCTCCACCGCACATTTAGTTTAGTTTAGCAGGTTGTCAGCTGTGTGTCTGCCCGGCCAACACAGACATTGTGTGTGTTTGTGCTCCGTTAGCAGCTCTAGCGTTGCCGCTCTGTCAGCGGGGCGTAACTTCAGCGAGTTAATCCATATTAATGGAAACTATTTCCCAGAGCCGACCATCCTTCCAGAGACACTTAGCCTTTCAAACAAGCACTGGTTCTCATTAATTCCAGTATTTGAGATTGTCTGTCATATGTGACTCGGTTTCACTTCTGTCTAAGTTTATAACTGATGCCGTCACTTAAAGGATGAAAGCTGTGATATGTCTGAGAGTATTGAATAGTTCTCCTCACATCATCGTTGCGTTAGAGATGAGTAGTACAGTTCCTAAATGTTGAAGCTTCCCATCTGTACATGAACGCACCACGCTGGTCAAAGTTCTCCAGTTTATTTTTTATCTGTTTTTTATTTCACTACTTCTGGCTTATAATTCATCAGCTACACGTGTACACTGTACATTTCCTGTTACATGTCCTGTCTGAACACTAATGAGCCAATGAGAGCTGATTTTGGGGCACAGTTGTAGATTATTTCCTAAATTCTTAAACCACTCTACTGAAGCTGTTTTGTTTTTATAGGTAGAGGCAGGACAACACCTAATTACATATATATATTAAGGCTGTTAAAGTTAACGCCACTAATTTCTTTAACGCATTAATGCAACTTGCGATTTTTTAGGTTATAACAGGCTCACCTGATGAATCCATCGTTACCAACCAGGTCAGACTAGCTGGTCATGAAGGAGGCTAAATAACGCTCCAAAGGGGTCCCTTGACCTCTGACCTCCAGATGTGTGAATGTAAATGGGTTCTATGGGTACCCACGAGTCTCCCCTTTACAGACATGCCCACTTTATGATCATCACATGCAGTTTGGGGCAAGTCATAGTCAAGTCAGCACACTGACACACTGACAGCTGTTGTTGCCTGTTGGGCTGCAGTTTGCCATGTTATGATTGGAGCATATTGTTTTATGCTAAATGCAGTACCTGTGAGGGTTTCTGGATCAATATCTGTCATTGATTTGTGTTGTTCATTGATTTATAATAATCAATATATACATACATTTACATAAAGCAGCATATTTGTCCACTCCCATGTTGATAAGAGGATTAAATACTGGACTGATCTCCCTTTAAGGTGTATGTTTTAATGTTTTAATCAGTTGACAGCCTGAGTTAGAATTAAAGTGAGTTTCAGCAGAGTAAAACCTTTAACACCTTGTCCCCCTTCTCCCTCTATCTTACTCAGGTCTGAGTAAAGGAGTGGCCAACGGAGGGATGGCTCAGTTCCAGGAAATGATGCGGCAGCAGCTGGAGAGCTCCATGCACAGCGAGCTGGAGAAACTGCTGGACACCACCACGGGCTCAGACAGAGAGGTACGCTAACACTCCCCCTCCTCTGGTTCTCTCTACTACCATCTGCTAGTGATTTAGAGGGCGGTCGGGTCACACAAGAACTCGGGGAAAACATTAAAGTGACACATACTGTAGCCCGGTGCCAACGAGGCTCCGCCTCCATGCTCACAGACACACATCCACGAAGAAAGTATACGTCATTAAACTGCAACAGGCGAGGTTGTTAAGCAAACATTCATCATTATATCAGCCTACATCATCATGTAATACGTCATTACAGCCCAACTGGGATTTGTCCTGTTAACCATCATTAAATGTGGTGTTGGGAGTGGAATGCAAACGGATCAGAACCTCTCCAGAAAGCCAGACGTAGCATCACTTCATCTGTTTTCTCTTTAAAGGTCCCATATCAGCTCATTTTCAGGTTCATACTTGTATTTAATGTTTCTACTAGAACATGTTTTCATGCTGTAATGTTATAAAAACACCTTTATGTTTCTCATCCTGTCTGGCTGAATAAACCTGTATTTCACTCTCCGTCTGAAACGCTCCGTTTTAGTGCATTTCAACGGAATTGCGTTGCTAGGCAACAGCTTGGGTCCATGTTTACTTCCTGTCAGCTGATGTCGTTCACATTAGGGATGTCACTGGAACCGATACTTCGGTACCAAGTCGATGCCAAAATTCTAAAAACGTGACGGTATTCTTTTTCTACCATACCGACGGTACCGTACGATGCCTGTAATCAGGGTCCCAAATTAACAGCGGGCCGGGATCCCACCTCAGCCGGCGCACGGCGGCCCTCACTTTCATTGCGCCACGGGGTTTTGCTTTCACCCTCTGACTCGCGCGCGTGCGTTAGACTCCTTGGTCCGTGTTTCAAGACGGGTCGGGTGGGTTGCAGACATCGCTTCAGACCCCTGGCGCCTTTTACGTGGGCCGAGCCCCGCCCTGGGGACACGACGCGGTCGGGGCACTGAGGACAGTCTGCTCCGGTCGACAGTCGCACCGGGAGCAGGGAGCCCCGTCACGGTGCGGCGAGGTCACGGTGCGGCGGGAAGCGCTGTAAAGCTGCTTTTACCGTGGTATCGAATTGGGTATGGAGAATCGTGTAAATTCCCTGGTATTGGTATCGACTACTAGATTTGTGGTAACGTGACATCCCTAGTTCACATACACTGTAGCGGGAAATAAACTGGGACACATTTAGAATGTTTACGTTTAAAACTGTGAAATGGTCTAAATATTGTATATTTGTGACATCACAAATGGACAGAAATCCTGATGGCTTGTTTCAGAAGCTCAGTTTCTGAATACGGGCTGTGTGTATGTCTCTGTGGATTGAGCGTTTGGATACTTTCACAGTATTTATATATCACTTAAACCTACTTTATGATATAAAAGACATGAAAAGCACTTTTTACAATATGGGACCTTTAAGTTTTCCTTTGGTTTAAAACAATCATAGACGCTGAGACGAAGCGGTCACTAGAGATCACACAGGTACGATCCCACTCTGAGTTTGACTCTTATCAGACATCAACCAGGAACTCTCAAACTCTCAACAGATGGAATGACACAAGGAAAGAAAAGCGGTTCAGCCACTCATTTCTTCACACACACTTTCACTCAAGTGTGTTCACAGTCTTTTGTACTTGCGGTTATGCAAGCCAATAAGCCATGTGCACACACACACACTTTCTTAGTGCCACAGTGGTTAAGCTGGGCAGGTCTCCAGTGTTAACAATGACAATGATTATTGATTCATCTTACTCTCTAGGAATAGATTGTTGGTTTTTAATACACATTTTAAATCAATTATTTACATTTTTCAGGGCATTTCTTTTAATCATTACCTTTGATTTCATCTTATTTTGCACAATTAAAGGGATATTTTGGGTGTTTTGAAGTGGGGTTATATGAGGTATTTCTTATCCATAATTAGTGTTAAAATATAAGAATTCATCTATTACATCCTACGATCCAACTACATCGATAGGTACTCGGCAAGTTAACCTTCACGGGGGGACATACAGTATATCGATCTGAAATCGATTTGCAGGGTAAATAATCGAGTTTGCACCTCGTATCTTTTTAGCACTTTTAATAGTAAAGAAATGTTAAATGTTCCCTCTCCGTGTGTATGACGTCATCAACATACGCCAGCAGAGCTAATCTCTAAAGACGACAACAAAACGAAGCAGGCTGGTGACGAGGAAGAGCCAGACGAGAGAGTTTGAGGTCCAGCGTGTGGAAACATTTTGGCTTCTATAAAAAGGGAGCGATCCTTGATAAATGGCTCGCTGTTTGCAGAATATGCAAATAACAGATAAATACAACGGCAACACGAGCAATCTTTCCAAGCACCTACTGACAGTGCTTTAACCTGCTGCTTCTATTCTCATGTTCACTATGCAGTACCTTTGTGTTGCTAATGAGAACAGAAGCAGCAGGTTCATCAACCTGAACAGATGTGGAATGGTAGACATAATTGCTCTACCGTTTATGTTGAGAATGAGGACAGACCCAGCAGGTTAAACCACCTGAAGAGAATACCAACTTCCGACTGAGGAACCAACAGGAGCCCTGACCTGCTCTGTCCAGTATCCACATATTTATTTCACAGTTACACTGACTGAATGTTTGAGCAAAAAAAGGAAGATGACGTGTGATTTCAAGTCCTTGAATCGTATCGTATCGCTCTAGATGAGTCAAATATCGTCCTTGAATCGTATCGTAACCATGGAAAGTGATACGTATCGTATCGTTAGATGACGGTCGGCGTTCCCCCAGCATCTAGAAACAGACAGGACTAGCAACTAGGGATGCTAATTTAGAAAATGTTCTTAACCGATAACCGACCCTCGTTAACTTTTATTAACCGTTAACCGACAAGATTTGTGCCTCGCATGCAGCGGTGCACCAGCTGCAGGAGCACAACAGATATTGGTTGACGGGAATCTCCAGTTCACCGCCCGGGAGCGTTAACCTAGCACTTTCCCAGTAAAAGTCTCCACCGCACATTTAGTTTAGTGTAGCAGGTTGTCAGCTGTGTGTCTGCCCGGCGGAACACTTGAGGCTTTCAGCTGATTGTTTAATCCTTTATGATCCTCCAGCTCCATTATAAGAAACTTTCCATATTAAATAAAATAAGATCCATGAAGGTTGAGTCTGATTTCTCCCAGAATGAGAATCACTAATGGCTAAAATGTTATTAATTTACCCTAATACTCGATAATAATACCTTGATATTGATATTACGACGATACTGTAGGGCTGACTGGTTCTCTCACTAAATATTTACACAATGAGATTTTTGATAAATCATCAGTAATGTGGATATGATGACTTAGTGTGTAAAGGCAAATAATAGAAGAGCTAGAACAGTTCAAAGCAGCCTTTAAAACCAGGAGAAGACAACACCTATGTCTTATTACGATGTCCAAAATCGAAGACGATATCTCTCTCACCATATGGATATAATATGGATATATTACCCAGCGCTACTGGGAGATAATTGTCGCTCTTTGAGAAGCATTAGTACGTTTCTTTCAGTCTCTTATTGGGCAGCATTGTGTTCCTGACTGCAGGTCTCAGCCCGTCTTTATATGATGAATAAAGACTCAAATCAAATCCTTGTGTTTCTCAGGTGTCCAGGAAAGACTTTGAGGGCTTCAGGAATCTCTTCCAGAGATTTCTGCAGGTGAAGGGGCCGTCGATAGAGTGGATCAAGATACAGAGACCTCCAGACGACTCGGTAAGTCACGTTCGTCTGGTTGTTTTTGTGTTTTTGTGTGAGAATGAGGGCATTACGTGTTTCTGATGAGAGACGAGTAGCTCTTCATGTTTCTGCATGTTGTTTAAAATATCCATTTTTAAATGTGTGTTGTACATAAACACGCCGTCTTTTGTATTGTCAATCATAAATAAACCGAGTAAGGGATAATGTACGATAAAGAGTAATCATGATTATATAGAGAATCATGCGATATTAAATATCTTAATCCACTGACAGCTATAGTGCAAACATGTCTTTCCACTGAACACTTGAATGAGATGACGTGTGATTCAGGACACCTCGACTCTCTTGTCAGCGTGTTGGAGGGAACAACGTGTCCATTGTCTCCGGTGTCCTATTTGTTACATCTCACTGCCGTGTGGAAAACTGCTGGAGCGGGACAAAGTATTATCAAGTCATAAACACATACTGTTTGATGGCTTGTAACGCCGTCAAGAGTCCCGCTGGAGCCACCAGTGATGACACTACACGCTCCGTGCTCCGTGCAGGTTTAAGTCCACATTCGTGACATGAATGGCAGTTTCAGCATCATCAATATTTAAACCATTGAGATGAAGTTCTGCATTCAGAGCCAGAAAGAGATGTTGACGGTACAACAGAGAGCTGCAGGGATGACGTATTGGTCTCCTCCACTAACAGCCAATAGGATTGTTCCATTGGGTTTTTGGATCTCTGCAGAAAATCAGCTCTGTAGCAAACAAACCTTTACAGAATGATACTGGCATGTTTTGTTCAGCAAGATAATCTCCACTAATGAAGCTCTGGATGAGTCAAATATCGTCCTTGAATGGTATCGTAACCATGGAAAGTGATACGTATCGTATCGTTAATATATAATAGATAATCTCCACTAATGAACACCACTCTATGATTTTTGAAGCGTAAATGCAATCAGCAGAAGTAAAAAGCTAACGAAACCACGGTCGCATGAGCTCAAGTATGAATAAGATAACGAGGCTGTAAAGGAGGACGAGTCGGCGTGATGACGTTTAGTCGTCTCATTTAGACTCTTGTTAGAAACCGTCTTTTTTAAGACACGTAAAGGCTTCAAAATTCACCAGTGGGATATTTACTACCGTATTTTATATGGTAGAACAAAACGTTAAAATCTCTTCTTCTTGTGTTAACCACAGACCTGATTTCAGACATCGAACTGAAAACACTCTGACTTCGAGACGAGGGAACAGGAAGTGATGAAATGCTCATAACTCATTTCTGGGTTTTAGGACTCAATCCTGCCTCTATAAACTCAGGTAAAAAGGTTGATTTTTAAGGACGGGGACATTTGACGCATTAGTTGTGGAACAGTGAACATGCAGACAAACTCATCTCATTATAGTACGTCTGTCATGTATTTCCATGGTTACTCAGAGTTTTAAAAGTAATCCACTTGAGTGAAACAGCCAGAAGTTCAGCTGGTGTTTCCTCCTACAAGTCTCTGATGTCATCACAGTTTGTTCATAGTGAAAACAACGTTAAGGAAGTCGACTTCTCCTTTTCAGTAACTCACTTATTACTCATCATTCATCACTCATTATTTCAGTGTCTCGTCATAGTTTCTTATACACTCACCGGCCACTTTATTAGGCACACCTGTTCAATTGCTTGTTAACACAAATAGCTAATCAGCCAATCACATGGCAGCAACTCAATGCATTACGTCATCTAGACGTGGTGAAGACGACTTGCTGAAGTTCAAACCGAGCATCAGAATGGGGAAGAAAGGGGATTTAAGTGACTTTGAACGTGGCATGGTTGTTGGTGCCAGACGGGCTGGTCTGAGTATTAAACTGCTGATCTACTGGGATTTTCACGCACAACCATCTCTAGGGTTTACAGAGAATGGTCCCAACAAGAGAACAGATCCAGTGAGCGGGGGTTGTGTGGACGGAAATGCCTTGTTGATGTCAGAGGTCAGAGGAGAATGGGCAGAGTGGTTGGAGATGATAGAAAGGCAACAGAAACTCAAATAACCACTCGTTACAACCAAGGTATGCAGAATACCATCTCTGAACGCACAACACGTCCAACCTGGAAGCAGATGAAGACCACCCGGTACTAGCAAGGTGTACCTAATAAAGTGGCCGTAAGTGTAGTAGGGTAATTGTAATGTGATGGCGTGGTGTTAAAGGGCGTGTCCATCTGCGTTCTTTTCCTCACATGTTAACGTCCACTCAGCTGTTGTAAAAAGCAGTGCCGTTCTTTACCAAGGTGAGTTAATCAATAAGGTTATCAATAATGTGAACTCTAGCACTAGCTGAGTCAACGCTAGCTGTGCTAAGTATATAAAGAACTGAAACGGGGCGCCCCGATAGCTCAGTTGGTAGAGCGGTTGCCCATATAACAAGGTTGAGGCCTAACCGCGGCGGCACGGGTTCAAATCTGACCTGTGGCCATTTCCGTATGTCGCCCCGGTTCTGAAGTGGGGTTGTATGTATACTCTCGGAATTACTGTTTTTATGAATGGAGTCTGGTGGCTTTGAAGACAGCGATATATCTGAAGCGGCTGTGGACGGGAGCAGCAGAAAAACTGATTTGAGCCTCCTAAAAAATCTGTTTAAGTGTACGCTACATTTAGAATATTTTGACCGCTTTACCTCGCCATCAGACAGCCCTTTACCTCGCCATCAGACAGCCCTTTACCTCGCCATCAGTGAGCCCTTTACGACGGGGAACTGAAGCCGTTATATCGCCATCTTCAAAGCCATCAGACTCCATTCACAAAAACAGTAATTTCACCTCTCAGAACACAGGAGTTGCTGGTTTGTCGCTGCATCGATCGGTTAGTTAGTTAGTTAGTTTGTGTTATTGTGTGACTTTCTGATCTGAACTAACGTGGCGTCCACACAGCAGCACGTCGCTTAGCTTCCTGCCGGTACTCTGGTCTGCTTCTCCACACTGGGAGCACGGCCGACCGCCATCTAAGTTACTGTATTAATACACTGACTATAAGGATGTAAATATACTGTACAGGTAGCAGCGTCATCATACAGAAACATACGTCAGGTCACCATGTGGGGAAAAAGGGTTTAGAAGGGCTTGACCCTCAACAACAAAGCACAATAATGGACCCGCCCTTTATTGTCTGAACTCAGAGATCAGATTCCTGTGTTTGTTTCCTGCATTGAAAAGAAATCCAGACGTGACTTTAAAATGCCCCTCCTCCCTCCTCCTCCTCCCTCCGTCTTGATTTACAGCAGATCTCTGTACTCGACTACTCCCTCTCCTCCCAGCTGTAAACTAGACCAACCACAGGAGTCTAAGTTTCCATCTGAATGTGCAGTGAGCCGGTCAGAGTGTCAGCAGCGTTTCCAGGATTTCCTTGTTCTCTTTCACCCAGAAAAAAAAAAAAAAAGGGGAGCTCATTTTTGCTTTTCCTTTAGTTTTGGGTCACGAGGGGACGCTTCAGTTTGTTATGTTATGTATGAACTTTAAAGTCTGGACGCAGCGTTAAGTGTCGGTAAAGATGTTGAGCCGTCGGGAGGCAGCGCTAGAGAATAGCCAGAATAACCAGCGAGTAAACAGAGCAGAATAACCAGCGAGTAAACGGAGCAGAATAACCAGCGAGTAAACAGAGCAGAATAACCAGCGAGTAAACAGAGCAGAATAACCAGCGAGTAAACGGAGCAGAATAACCAGCGAGTAAACAGAGCAGAATAACCAGCGAGTAAACAGAGCAGAATAACCAGCGAGTAAACGGAGCAGAATAACCAGCGAGTAAACAGACCAGAATAACCAGCGAGTAAACGGAGCAGAATAACCAGCGAGTAAACAGACCAGAATAACCAGCGAGTAAACGGAGCAGAATAACCAGCGAGTAAACAGAGCAGAATAACCAGCGAGTAAACAGACCAGAATAACCAGCGAGTAAACAGACCAGAATAACCAGCGAGTAAACGGACCAGAATAACCAGCGAGTAAACAGACCAGAATAACCAGCGAGTAAACGGACCAGAATAACCAGCGAGTAAACGGACCAGAATAACCAGCGAGTAAACAGACCAGAATAACCAGCGAGTAAACAGAGCAGAATAACCAGCGAGTAAACGGACCAGAATAACCAGCGAGTAAACGGAGCAGAATAACCAGCGAGTAAACAGACCAGAATAACCAGCGAGTAAACGGAGCAGAATAACCAGCGAGTAAACGGACCAGAATAACCAGCGAGTAAACGGAGCAGAATAACCAGCGAGTAAACGGAGCAGAATAACCAGCGAGTAAACAGAGCAGAATAACCAGCGAGTAAACGGAGCAGAATAACCAGCGAGTAAACAGACCAGAATAACCAGCGAGTAAACGGAGCAGAATAACCAGCGAGTAAACGGACCAGAATAACCAGCGAGTAAACGGAGCAGAATAACCAGCGAGTAAACGGAGCAGAATAACCAGCGAGTAAACAGAGCAGAATAACCAGCGAGTAAACGGAGCAGAATAACCAGCGAGTAAACAGAGCAGAATAACCAGCGAGTAAACAGACCAGAATAACCAGCGAGTAAACGGAGCAGAATAACCAGCGAGTAAACGGAGCAGAATAACCAGCGAGTAAACGGACCAGAATAACCAGCGAGTAAACGGAGCAGAATAACCAGCGAGTAAACGGACCAGAATAACCAGCGAGTAAACGGACCAGAATAACCAGCGAGTAAACGGAGCAGAATAACCAGCGAGTAAACGGAGCAGAATAACCAGCGAGTAAACAGACCAGAATAACCAGCGAGTAAACAGACCAGAATAACCAGCGAGTAAACAGACCAGAATAACCAGCGAGTAAACGGAGCAGAATAACCAGCGAGTAAACAGACCAGAATAACCAGCGAGTAAACGGAGCAGAATAACCAGCGAGTAAACAGACCAGAATAACCAGCGAGTAAACGGAGCAGAATAACCAGCGAGTAAACGGAGCAGAATAACCAGCGAGTAAACGGAGCAGAATAACCAGCGAGTAAACAGAGCAGAATAACCAGCGAGTAAACAGACCAGAATAACCAGCGAGTAAACGGAGCAGAATAACCAGCGAGTAAACGGAGCAGAATAACCAGCGAGTAAACAGACCAGAATAACCAGCGAGTAAACGGAGCAGAATAACCAGCGAGTAAACGGAGCAGAATAACCAGCGAGTAAACAGACCAGAATAACCAGCGAGTAAACAGACCAGAATAACCAGCGAGTAAACAGACCAGAATAACCAGCGAGTAAACGGAGCAGAATAACCAGCGAGTAAACAGAGCAGAATAACCAGCGAGTAAACAGAGCAGAATAACCAGCGAGTAAACGGAGCAGAATAACCAGCGAGTAAACAGACCAGAATAACCAGCGAGTAAACAGACCAGAATAACCAGCGAGTAAACAGAGCAGAATAACCAGCGAGTAAACGGAGCAGAATAACCAGCGAGTAAACGGAGCAGAATAACCAGCGAGTAAACGGAGCAGAATAACCAGCGAGTAAACAGAGCAGAATAACCAGCGAGTAAACAGAGCAGAATAACCAGCGAGTAAACAGAGCAGAATAACCAGCGAGTAAACGGAGCAGAATAACCAGCGAGTAAACGGAGCAGAATAACCAGCGAGTAAACGGAGCAGAATAACCAGCGAGTAAACGGAGCAGAATAACCAGCGAGTAAACAGACCAGAATAACCAGCGAGTAAACGGAGCAGAATAACCAGCGAGTAAACAGACCAGAATAACCAGCGAGTAAACAGAGCAGAATAACCAGCGAGTAAACAGACCAGAATAACCAGCGAGTAAACGGACCAGAATAACCAGCGAGTAAACAGACCAGAATAACCAGCGAGTAAACGGAGCAGAATAACCAGCGAGTAAACAGACCAGAATAACCAGCGAGTAAACGGAGCAGAATAACCAGCGAGTAAACAGACCAGAATAACCAGCGAGTAAACGGAGCAGAATAACCAGCGAGTAAACGGAGCAGAATAACCAGCGAGTAAACGGAGCAGAATAACCAGCGAGTAAACGGACCAGAATAACCAGCGAGTAAACAGAGCAGAATAACCAGCGAGTAAACAGACCAGAATAACCAGCGAGTAAACGGAGCAGAATAACCAGCGAGTAAACAGACCAGAATAACCAGCGAGTAAACAGAGCAGAATAACCAGCGAGTAAACAGACCAGAATAACCAGCGAGTAAACAGAGCAGAATAACCAGCGAGTAAACAGAGCAGAATAACCAGCGAGTAAACAGAGCAGAATAACCAGCGAGTAAACGGACCAGAATAACCAGCGAGTAAACAGAGCAGAATAACCAGCGAGTAAACAGAGCAGAATAACCAGCGAGTAAACAGAGCAGAATAACCAGCGAGTAAACAGAGCAACATGAGTGTTGGTTTCAATCCCTGAGAAAGTTCTAGTTCTTCTTCTGCTGTGACTTTGTGTTGAAAACATCAGTGTGTCTCACTCCAACGGTCTGAATCAGTTCATCCTCATGTATTTTTTGAAGTATGACTCACAAGATAATTGAGAACAGCGAATTGTTAACATGAGATTGCAAACATGAGAGCATGTTGCATCCAGATATGATGCACATTGTTTGACGTCAGCTTGCATCAGTTAGTGTCGTCTCGTGATTTAATACCCCGACAACAGAGTCACTTATTAAAACTCCTTCCTTCACGGACATGAAATGGTTTTCATATGGGAGCATTTAACATAACATTATATATCATTAAATGTCATGTGACAGAAGCTCACACATAAGAACCATGTGTCTAAAGGCCCGTGTGGAGTTTCCACTGTGCTAAGATTCATCTTCTCTATTGACTTTTTAAAAGAACCTTTTTGATTTGTCTGCTTGTATCTTTAATATCAACAATGAACCGCAACTAAAACATGTTTTTCCCTCTCAGATTGTTTAAATTTGAAGGATTTTCAGAGGCCTGAAAAGGTGAAAATGAAACTGATCTATATTTACTTTCACACAGCCGTTGTGCACGTTGCGCTGCTGCAACACACATGAACTACTGTATACTTCTCTAAGGTGTGCTCAACGGAGGAAACCTGAAATTCCTGACATTCCCAGTTGTCCACACGGCCGGTTAAAACAAGCAACACTTTGCAGGATGTTTCCACTTCCTGTTGGGAAAATATAACATGTGGTCCAAATAGTCTTTCCAGAGAAATCTCACCGGTTCAGCCGGTTTGGTGCCAGAGATGTTGCTCTGCCTGCCGTTTGTCGGCCATGTTTGGTTCTGTCTCACTGAACGCTGACAAACCGTCCTCAGTTTGCTCGTCTGGCACCGGACGCCGTCACCAAACACACCAACACAAAGCCGGATCTGTCTTCTCCTCCTCAGGCTGGAGCGAGAGAAGAGTAACTGCATCACTCCCCAATTCTGAGACACCTCATTTACTTTTACAGAAGCTGGAGAGAGATGGAGAAGATTAAAGATGGAGATGGGAAAGATGGAGGGAGAGAGAGTTACATAAAGAGAGGAGGTTAGAGCGTTGGAGAGGAAAGTGTTGAAACAGGGAACATTAAGTGAAACAGAAAAGGACAGTAATGAGAGAGAGAAGTGAGGGGAAGATGCATCATCTGGCAGCATCCTGTCTCAGAGAGTGAGAGTAAAGAAAAATAAACGAAACATTTTAACAACCACAGACAGACGCTGGATTCACAATCCTCCCCCAAACAAATTCATATTTCAGAGGCTTGTTGGTCTATAAAGACTCACTACTGCAGCTATAGTAGAGAGGACAGGCTGACATGACGCAGCAATGGTTCATTGTAGGGATGAACCGATACCAGTATCGGGTATCGGGTGTCGGGTATCGGGTCCGATGCTGTGCTCATGTACTCGTACTCGCAAAACGGCTCCGATTACACTTTACGGCAGCGTGACGTTAACCTCTCGTCACCATCATTCGACCCCGCTGGGCCGGTATCCCTCCTCAGCCGTCGCTTGCCGGCCCTCACTTTCATTGCTCCACGGGTTTTGCTTGCACCCTCTGACTAGTGTGTGCATTACACTCCTTGGTCTGTGTTTCAAGACGGGTCGGGTGGGTTGCCGACATCGCCGCGGACCCCACATGGCGCCTTTTACGTGGGCCGAGCCCCGCCCTGGGGGCACGACGCGGTCGGGGCGCACTGAGGACAGTCCGCCCCGGTGACACTTTGTCCACGGCCCCGGGAAGCACCTTCACCCCGAGCCTTTCCAAGCCGTCCTAGAGCCGGTGGCGGCGCACCGCCGCGTATACGGGACTCCCCAGCCTGCCGTGTGTCGCTCACACCCTCCAGCTGGCTGTTAACGAGGCTCTTTAGACACAGAGAAGTACTCGTATCGGTACTCGGTATCGGAGAATACTCGAATGTAAGTACTTGTACTCGGTCTGGTATCGGTGCATCACTAATTAATTGGTAGATCTTTTGGCATTTTATTTGTTTAGGAAAAACATCACGTTGGGACTGAAAGTAAGTACGTGAAAGTAAAATACGTACGGAAACAACGTACCCTAAGCACGGAAAACACCTGACAAACATCACAAAAAAAAACGTGTGACTTGGTAACATCCAAAACAAACAGCGGCCTCCTGGTTGAAAGTCCTGTGTTTGTTGGACCCGTCCAGCCCCCCCCTCTCACCCTCCATCAGGGCTCTTTTGAGCGTCTTCACGTGGATGCATTTACATCACAGTCAGTATAGACTACACGCCGTACATGTGACACGCCAAAAGCAAGAACAGCAGTTTTAATCACACGCTTTTGTCTCGCTCATTATCGTGTCATTAATACGCATTTTAGTGCGACCGGTTTGTAATTAAGTTGTATACCTGGCAGGAAGAGTGGATTTACCTGCTCTGTACGTCTCAGGGAAGACTTGGTGTCCTTCCTGTAATAATTCTACTAAAGACAGTAAAACTTCTCCTGCAGCCACTAAGACTTGCATCGTACCATCGAGGCACTCGGTGCTGTAACCTGATGAATTACAGCCCAGTCGCACTAAAATGCGTATGAATGACACGATAATGAGCGAGACAAAAGCGTGTGATAAACACGCTGTTCTTGTTTTTGGCGTGTCACATTACGGCATGTAGTCTGTACTGACACATCTCCCTTTAAGGGACATTTTGAACAGATACAAAATGGTGCGATTAATTCATATTTGAATAGATTGACAGGATGGATGCTGGGAGAAGTTTCATATTAAACATGGTCCTCTGCGTACATGCAGTCTGCTGTTTGTTTCACCTGTTTCACCGTCAGCTCTGTAAACAGTATTTTGAGCAGACAGGCGTTCATTTACAGCATAAAGATCTCAGATTATTACAGGAATGAGAACAAGTCTCCCCTGAAACTCACAGAGCAGGTTAATCCACTCCTCCTCCTCCTGACAGTAATAGGCAAATCTTTAAAATACCTGTCACACACACAAACATCTTAACTATCTCCTACTGCACCCCGCTGCTGCTTACTATGAGGGCTGCTGCATCTGAGTCAAAACTATAATCCCCGGCTGGGCTGTTAAACGTGGAGCTCCCTCCCTCCGTCAGTCAGAGAGAGTAGATAGTAAATACGGAGTAGACAGGAGTGGAAGTGATGGCTCATAATAATAATAATGATGATTAGGATCCAGCTGTGTGGTCATAGAGGAGTTCCCTGCAGGCCGCTGAGTGTTGTGTTGCAGTAGCAACCCTCCCCCCCTCTGAACATCTGGTAGTGGAAGCTGTTGAACTGCGGGGGTGCAGGGGTAGGATGGGGATCCCAGCTGAAAAACATTTTCCTCACACATTCCTTCCTATACTATTTACCAGTACCTGCAGGGATCTGAGTCAGCCACCGGTGTAGTCAGAGAGTCGAGAAGCAAAGAGGCGAAAGTCCAGCTACTAGATGGCGCTGCGGTAGTGCTGCCGCCATTATGGACTGAAAACCACCAATGAGTCCATAGCATAGATGTATAAAGCCCCAAGGAAGAGCACCGGTCATCGATCCGTAAACAAAATTAAACTCATCAAAACCGTCTTTGTTCGTCTTTCCACTGTTCCAACAATCACCAACTAAATAACAGGTATTTTACTAACCCTGTTTTCCAGCGTGTTCATGACCAGAAAAAACACAGAAGTGCACACTAATCTACTCACAATGGGAAAGGAGTCTATCGCCTATTTTTAGCGTGTTTTCCCGTGTTTAAAAACTCACATTTACACGCTAACTTTGGTGGAAAAAGGTCAGTTAACACATTTTACATCTTTCGACCATGAAACATCGTTTGTCCTCCGTGGTGATCAGAGGAGAGACCGTCTGTTTCCATCAGGACGTCTGCTGTGTTTCTGCTGTCACTGATTGGTGACGGCGGAAAGGACACAGGATGACCTCCTGACCTTTTTCACTTCCTAACACATACACACCATCATCACGCACACAATCACTGACACATTTATTTATATTTTAAGAGTGAAGGCAAACTCATAGAGGCGGGGGAAAATTCTAAATAGATGTTTTAATGCCAGAATTGGTTTATTTGCTTCATCTGAGTCTATGTGGAGGTAGAAGGACGCTTTTATTGTGGTAGTCTGAGTAACGTGACGTCATATTCGTTCCGTATCCGTCAACCAAAATAAACCTCAGAGAGTCTAAAACGTTGGAGGGTCGTCGTGGATACGACCTGCACCCTCCCATGTTAAATCCAGCGTGGTAAACACTACACATCCAGTAAAGGATGGAAACACTTTGGATTTCACACATTGACAGGAAAAGCAGAGCTAGACAGAGCAGAGCTAAAGCTGCATGCTAACTTCTAAAAAAGGCCAAAATGTGTCCGAAAATAAATCAGAACGAAGGCTGAAAAAAGTCAGAAAAAGCTGAAATGTGTCAGAAAAAGGCAGAAAAAAATGCCGAAATATGTCCGAAATATGTCGCTCTCGTCTCCGTGGTCAAACGGGCCGACGCTACGACTGTAGAGCACCCAGATACTGACATTATGTTCTCTGCATTGAAACGGCCCCGATGGAGCTGAACATGGATGGATAAAGAGAACGGAGCTGACGGGAGAGCTAGAGACCACCTTGGAGAAGTTAAAGGAAGTAGACAAGTGGGACTAGGTCCGCTTTTCAAAATAAGGTGTTAACAAAGGGAACTATATATACAAAATACATCTATGGAAATAAGATTGATGGATTATATTCACCAGAAGTATAAAACATTATAAATTAAAAAGAAAATACCACTAATCTGTGAGGGAAACGTCTTCATTCTTTGAGTTTTGGGTTGCTGGATAATAAATACTTCCTGATCCTGATATATTTGACTTCAGGACGTCTCTGACTACAGACATGCTGAGAGATTTTACAAAGTTCAAGTCTCTAGAAGTGTCAGATTCAACTTGTTCCCTTCATGGTCTAGTTGTAAAAAGGTTAACAGAAATCAGAATATGAAATTACAATACACACTGACCCACTTCCTAACAACAGAAAGCCGTTGTAACTTCTTCCTGGATGCTTCTGCTTTTTAACATTTAACCGAAAGAATGAAATTCAGTGAAGCTGAATGAAACTTGAGGATAAACACGAGGACAGCGAGCGGGAAATCAACGCATCTTGCTACTGTTTTACTTTTAAGTTGAAGACGACCTTCCTGTGAATCTAATCAAACCGGTGTCCCTGGTTTAAAAGAAATGTTAATAGTTCTGTTGTTTCCTCCTTTCATATCCTTCCTGCTCTGTGGCAGATTGATAGAGTTGATAAATGATGTGTGAATAAGAGATGTGTGAGCTCTAGTGTTGACCCGGTAACACACCATACTGTGGGTTCTGCAGCCTCGCCAGCAGAAGTGCTGAAGACTCTGAAACTCTGAAACAGCCGTGTTGTGCATTAAGCCCTCGTAATTAATTATCTGCACCATTCTTCTTCTTCTTCTTCTTCTTTGGGGTTTCCTGGTAAAAAACATGACTAATGCAATAAGCATTAAAATCCAAGAAATGTAGACATCAAACTAGGGATGCACCGATACGATACCAGTATCAGGTATCGGGTCCGATACTTTGCTCATGTACTCGCAAAACGGCTCCGATACAACGGCACCGATACCACTTTACGGCAGCGTGACGTTAACCTCTCGTCAACATCTTTCGGGTCTTATCGCACGCTCACGCTCCACCTCCCCGACGGTGCGGCCGAGACGGGCCGGTGGTGTCGGGATCCCACCTTGGCTGGCGCGCGGGTACGTTAAGACTCCTTGGTCCGTGTTTCAAGACGGGTCGGGTGGGTTTCCGACATCGCCGCAGACCCCTGGCGCCTTTTACGTGGGCTGAGCCGCGCCCTGAGGACAGTCCGCCCCGGTGACGCTTTGGCCACGGCCCTGTGAAGCACCTTCTCCCCGAGCCTTTCCAAGCCGACCTAGAGCCGGTGGCGGCGCACCGCCTCGTATGCGGGGATCCCCAGCCTGCCGTGTGTCGCTCACATCCTCCAGCTGGCTGTTAACGAGGCTCTTTAGACACAGAGAAGTACTCGTATCGGTACTCGGTATCAGAGAGAACCCAAATGGAAGTACTTGTACTCGGTCTGAATAAAGTGGTATCGGTGCATCCCTACATCAAATGACCATAAACACTGTTGATTGACAGGAAGTGCAGTTTAGAGTATAAGAGTAGAGTTGTTGGTTTCTCTGAATTCTCTGTTCTCCCTCTCCCTCCAGATCCAGCCCTACGATAAGATCGCTGGCCGAGGACTGCCGGACAACGTGGCCGACTGCCTGAACAAGCTGGTGGTGGTGAAGCTGAACGGAGGCCTGGGCACCAGCATGGGATGTAAGGGCCCCAAGAGCCTGATCAGTGTCCGCAACGAGAACACCTTCCTGGACCTCACCGTGCAGCAGATAGAGGTACGGAAACATATCAGTGCTACACTTTAAGAAGAGCCTTGGAGATTAGAAGGATTTATATGTAAAATGACATCATGTTGAAGGTTGCCATCAGGCATTTTGAAAGATGTCTTCACTCGTGAGCTTTTTATTGCAGCAGAGGTTCCCTATTTCGGCTAATATTATCACTTATTTGATACAATAACCATATAAAATAATAAAATAAATAATAATATAAGCCACCATATCAATAATCTGGAAACACAGCAGGTCTGCCTCTACAAGACTTCCATGTAGGAGTCGGTGGAGGATCATACGCTGGGTTTAGAGTAGATATTCCCTTCTGTCACCAAACCTCACTGGAGAAAACATGAATTTAATTCAGACATAAGAACCAAATAAACTCTTTATGGATCTTTATTGTAGAAGAAATGATGGATACGTTCAGGCAGCCGTGACTCCTAAACCCTGACTGTCTAAAGTGGTGGGCACACTACCAACGTCAGGAGCGCATGGCGGCTGCGTCGCGTGGTGGCTGCGTGATGCAGGAGTCTGGTGTTCACACTAGACTCGAGTTGGCAGCGTGTCAGCTGCCTGTCAGCTGTGTTTCTGCTGCTGCTGTCAGCACTTTCTTTCTACATAGAGTTTGCCTTTTAATGGCCATTTAACTTCATGATAAATATAATTTATATTTACTTTAGACAGAGAAAGGTTCAGTAACGTGTGGTAATTAGTAAATAATAGTAATAATCCACAAAAAAAACTCCGTACTATATTCATTTATGATGCTTTCCAAGTCACTGCTTGTTCCACATCACTGTCCGGCACGTATTTCAGAATAAAAGCCTCGTGTTAACAAATGAAGGAATTCTGTGCAAAGAAAACCCGCTTTAGGGCTTTTATTTTGAAATGAAAGCAGGAAGTGTTGATTTAAAAATAAGTCTTTACTTTTTTTCATCTCCGTAACAACCTCGAAACTGCAGTAAAGTCTTGCTGGTATGAAGTTAATATACAGTCACTAGATCACTTTCACTGTCTGTGACATATTCTACAGATGTCCAGACATGTAAACTGTATTATGTAGCTGATATGATGATAATATACTGTCAATAGATCACCTTCACTGTCTGTTGCTGCTGAGACACGAGCGGCTCGCCTTCTATTCTATAAAATAGCGGGCAGTGTGTCCACCACTTAATGTTTCTTTAGTTGGTTGTTTTGAATGTTTTTCTATCATGAGACGTCCCTCCTCGGCCCGTTCATCCATCTGTGGATAAAAGCTTTAATTTGAACTCTTCACAGTCCGTCGGTTAGTTTCTCTTTTCTCTCACAACCACATCTGGCAGACATCCTCCTACACATCATCAGGTTTGGCAGCAGATGGACAGTTACAGTAAAAGGTGGTGTTGCCTCACTCAGCCGGCTGCCATGCCAGCACACGTGATGTGTCTGTGATGTCAGAATAGGTGGAGCGCGGGAGCAGGAAGTGATTGTCTGATGTAATACTCTGTTGTAGAGATGTTTGAGTAGTGTGTGTCTCTCAGAGAGGAGGCTTTTGTTTATTACCCCGAGATGGAAAAGTACTGAAAGAAAGAGGATTCAGAGGAACCCCCCCCCCCCCTCCCTCCTCTGGTTTTCTTATATTCACAAAATTACAAGCATATGACTGCTTCCTTTTCTATGTGAATCATCCTGCAGGCTCTGAAGCTGCTATGACTTTATGTATCGGAGGCGCCATGGGAGAGACGTGCATTTTTTGGGGGGTTGTAGTGAAAGAGGATCTGTTTGCGTGTGCAGGTCTGTGGGTTTGGCAGGAAAAAGGCTGTGTGCTGACTGAAGGGGGGTTGTGGTTATTTGTGCCGGATCGTACATCAAGACATAAAATACATACTTATTGCCTTCATCAGCAGTACGAGTGATTCATTAAATAAAGAATCACATATTAACCCTCTGAGACCCGATCCAGACCCGCTTTACTGTCTTTCAGAGGCAGTAGCAGGTTCAGAGTGAAGATACTGGTATCATGTCAGACTAGCTGGTCATGAAGGAGTCTAAATAACACTCCAAACTTAAACTAAATGTTGGAGAGGAAAAACTGTCATGTCCATGTTCAAAGGGGTCCCTTGACCTCTGACCTCCAGATCAGTGAATGTAAATGGGTTATATAGGTACCCACGAGTCTCCCCTTTACAGACATGCCCACTTAAAAGTCTAAAAATATCTGAAAATGTCCAAAAAATGTCAAAGAAAAGTCCAATAAATTATCGAAAAAAGTAAAAAAAAAAAAAAGGTCTGGAAAAAAAGTCCAAAAATTTGTCAGGAAATTTTCCAAAACATGTCCGAAAACAGTACAAAAAGGAGGTTAAAAACACTCCAAACTTAAGCAAAATTTTAGCGAGGAAAAATGTTCAAAGGGGTCCCTTGACCTCTGACCTCCAGATCAGTGAATGTAAATGGGTTCTATGGGTACCCACGAGTCTCCCCTTTACAGACATGCACACTTTATGATCATCACATGCAGTTTTTTGGAGGGATTATTGATCATTTATTTTTTATCATTTCTCAAGTGGTAAAAGGTGTTTACAGATGTTAAGGAGAATTGTCTCTCTCCATTGGTCCACGGAGGGACTTTGCCTCTCTATAAAGATGCAGAGCGTTGGTGTGTACAGTGCTGTGTAATTGAGTTTATATGGGGGGGTGGTGTTTGTGTGCGTTTCATAACGGCCTCCTGGGACGCCGCTCTCCTCTCCTCGCAGCACACACTGCTCCCTGTGTCCGAGTCACTGCTCTCCATTTACTGCTCAGGTCTGCTCAGATTACCTCCTGACTGAATCGGCCCATTTACAACGAGAGAAAATGGATCCCATAAACACACCAACCCCCGACCCCCGACCCCCGACCACAGACCCCTCACCGGCTCTCCTGTGAGACAACGCCCCTCATGCAGATTTATTATGGACCTGAACGCTGAGAGGAAACACTGAGAGGAGACGCTGTGGGAGACTGAAGAAAAAAAGTCGTAATATTACGAGAATAAAGTAGTAATTTAATGAGAATAAAATCAGAAGTTTATGAGAAAAGAAAGTGGTAATATTACGAACCTGAACCTACTAGAGCCTCTGAAAGACAGTTAAGTCTGATCGCGGGTCTCAGAGGGTTAAATTCAACCGTTTAAAAGAAACACGTCTACTCTGGGAAACAGGGCCGTAATAATAGTTTCATAATAACTTATTACGTGTTTCCTGTAGATGAATAGCTCTGGTTGTTTCCTCTCCTGTCCTCCTGCCTCTCCACACACCCACTGACTACACACTGGTGTTTTTAATTAGTTTGCATTATGATGTGTGTGTGAGCGCTGGGAGGAGTTTTCTAAAGGTCTTTGACATCCTGAAGTACCGTCACAGAAAGGTGTGGGGAGGTTGGTTTAACTCTTGTAGATGTTGTATTGGTTATGTTGGTTTACATAAAGCAGGCGGCCAGCCGACACCCATCCTGGTTATTAAAGGAAACTAAGATTACTAATCGTTCCTGGTTATTAAAGGAAACTAAGATTACTAATCGTTCCTGGTTCTCTGTCACAGGCTGGAAACTCAACTCTTTAGCAACTTCCTCACATCGACTTTAATTTCCTCTTATCTTGGTTTGAATCTCTCCTCAGGTGTTATTTCCCTCCTTTTGTTTTCATTCTAATCACACACTTAATTAAATAAGTTATCGTCTGTTATCGGGCTGTTGTTCTCCGGAAGACTTCATCACATATTGAGCGTTTAGCGTGAAAAAAAGTCGTAATATGAGAATAAAGACATAACTTTATGAGAAAAAAAGTTGTAATATTACGAGAATGAAGTCAGAAGTTTAAGAATAAAGTCGTAATATTATAAATAGTAATTTTACGTGTTATTTTACTTTACAGATTGAGATTATTAATACAAAATATAAATCAACTAATACATTATGGTGTATTATTATAGATTAAATTAACCATCTATATATCAAGTCATTATTATTATATCTGTACACCGTCCCATGTTGTATTTCCTTACAGTAACACATCAATAGCATTACAGCAGCAGCCCATCTGGTCACATAAAGATCTAACTGTAACTCTACAGGACGTTATAAACTCTCTCAGTCCGTCTCCGCTGGGTAAATGAAGCTGAATGTTTGTTTTTCTGATTGTCCCTGAACAGCACCTGAATAAGACGTACAACACAGACGTGCCGCTGGTCCTCATGAACTCCTTCAACACGGACGAAGACACCAAGAAGATCCTGCAGAAGTACACACACCACCGCGTCAAGATACACACCTTCAACCAGAGCAGGTGAGCCAACACGCTAACAACACGCCAAGTACATGCTGAGTGACCGAGCAAACCAACACGCTAACAACACGCCAAGTACATGCTGAGTGACCGAGCAAACCAACACGCTAACAACACGCCAAGTACATGCTGAGTGACCGAGCAAACCAACACGCTAACAACACGCCAAGTACATGCTGAGTGACCGAGCAAACCACGACGCTGAAGCACTAAAGGAGATATGACGCCACTGACAGGCGACCAGATGAAACGGACCGTTACCTTCATTCAAATTACAGATTTCTCTGTTTCAAAATCATTGGAAACATTTGGGATTAGGGATACACTGATACCGATACTAGTATCGGGTATCGGGTCCGATACTGTGCTCATGTACTCGTACTCGCAAAAACGGGTCCGATACAACGGCACCGATACCACTTTACGGCAGCGTGACGTTAACCTCTCGTCACATTTAGTATGTTTACGTTTTAAAACTGTGAAATGGGTCTAAATATTGTATACTGTATTTGTGACATCACAAATGGGCAAAAATCCTGACGGCTTGTTTCAAAAGCAGAGTTTCTGAATACGGGCTGTGGGTGTTTCTCTGTGGATTGAGCGTTTTGATAGTTTCACAGTATTTATATATCACTTAAACCTGCTTCATGATATAAAAGAAATGGAAATCTCACTTTTTTTTACAATATGGGACCTTTAAAGAGGAGGCATGAGGAAAAGAAAATTGACTGCTGAGATCAGTGAACATCTCAGCGGTTCCTGGTACTGAAACTGATTCTTTGATAAGACGTAATGTTCATTTTGTACCCTGGAAGGAACTGTTCCTTCTTCGGCACATTCTGGATCCAAGAAAGGGAAAAACATAACAAAATGTTCCCGGGTCATGTGGACACGACCTCGATCATTTTAACGTTATCTACATATCGGACATAAAACCTTTGAAGTCTATGAGCTCATATCAGAAGCAGTCATCTGAATCATCAGCTGGACCTCCGCTCCTCTCCCCTGACCATCTGTAATATCCTGACTAACTGCCAGAAACATGACGAGGTTTGTTAAGTCAACCTGAAGCAGATCCCTCTGACAGACACTTTGATCACCTTGATGCTCACAGCCACGCCGGGCTCTCTGGCTCGTTGCCTCACCTTTAAAACTTTGCTCCCTGACGGTGCTGTTTGAAGTCCTGCAGTGATACGAGAAGAAGGAATTCACATGGCACTTGGCATGTTACTCAGTCACTGAGTTTCCACGGCTTTAACTCAGATGATGTGGAACAAAGAGATCTCAAACAAAGCGTTTGGTCTTTGTGCCGTTAATCTCCGTTTATCTCTTTAACATGTGCAGACTGAGATTTACACCTCTGCTGTTAATCAGTTCGTCTGGTCTTTATTTTACAACTAGCTGGTGAGCAGAGTGGAACATTCAGCAGATAGAACAGATAGAGTCCAGAGACAAATTCCTCATATATGCACACGTCCTGATGTGAAATGACCCCACCCACTACCATATGGTGAACAGACAAATACATTATGATATTGAGTTATCGTCCAGCTGAATGTTTGTTTATAAACTAATAATCACATCTGCCTTTTTAGAGATAAAAAGCTCCACAACCACAATTACTGACTTTTTTGGGACATTTTTCTGCCTTTCTTTCGCATTTTTCTGACATTTTTCTAACTTTCTTTCTTTCTTTCTTTTTTACATTTTTTGGACCTTTTTCAGGTTTTTCATTTGGATGTGTATTTTACTTAATTTCTGACTTTTCCAGACATTTGGGGCATTTTTTCAGACTTTTTTTTTTTTAACTTTTTTCAGACTTTTTGGGGGAATTTTTCAACTTTTTTGTAAACAATTTTACCACATTTTTTTAATAATTTTTTTTTCAGATATTTTTGGATATTTTTCAGACATTTTCCAGACTTTTTTTTATTTAATTTTTTTACATTTTTTGGACCTTTTTCAGATTTTCATTTGGACGTGTATTTTACTTAATTTCTGACTTTTACAGACATTTTTGGACTTTTTTCTGATTTTTTTTTAAACTTTTTTGTAGACAATTTCAGCAATTTTGTATTTTTTTTTAATTATTTTATTTTACATGTTTTGGACCTTTTTCAGATTTTCATTTGGACATGTTTTCTACTTTATCTCTGGCTTTTCCAGACATTTTTTCAACTATTTCTAGACAATTTTAAGCACATTTTTCGGCCATTTTTTGGATATTTTGGGGGGATTTTTTTTTTTACTTTTCTCCACAAACTGGTATGACAGCTAGCTAGATAACCCACTCAAAAGGCACAACTAGACCAATCTGTCAACCATCATACCAAAGTTTAAGTTCCTAAGTTAAATAGTTTCAGAGTTTAAAAATGTTGGGCAACGGACGGACGGAAGGACGAAAGGACACGCGGAGCGCTATATACCCCCGACTACGTTGTCGCGGGGGGGTGGGGAGTGGTATAAAAACACGACGTCTGATCTTGTTATTTTCTATCCAGGTACCCTCGCGTCAACAAAGAGTCCCTCCTCCCCGTGTCCACCAACTTGAGCAGGACGGGTCAAAGCGCAGAAGGCTGGTACCCTCCGGGACACGGCGACATCTATGCCAGCTTCTACAACTCGGGCCTGCTGGACCAGCTGATCGCGCAGGGAAAGGAGTACATCTTCGTGTCCAACATCGACAACCTGGGAGCCACCGTCGACCTGCACATCCTGCACCACCTGGTCAGCCAGCCCAACGGCAAGCGCTGCGAGTTCATCATGGAGGTGACGGACAAGACGCGCGCTGACGTCAAGGTACGTGGAGGAGGAGGTTGCTTTGCTTTTAGTTCTAGCAGGGTGGAAAATGACTAACACCAACCAAACTGTATTATTAATACCATGCAGTGGCATTATAAAAACTATATTGCACCTTTGGAGTCCGTCCATCACATGTTGTAAAACAGATGACTGGTGTTTCAGGGCGGCACGCTGATCCAGTACGAAGGAAAACTGCGTCTGCTGGAGATCGCCCAGGTGCCCAAAGCCCACGTGGACGAATTCAAATCTGTTTCCAAGTTCAAGATCTTCAACACCAACAACCTGTGGATCTCTCTGGCTGCTATCAAGAGGCTGCAGGAGCAGAAGGCGATGGACCTGGAGATTATAGTCAACCCCAAGGTGAGTGGAGAGGACACTCAACAATACAGTCAAAGCGCCGGACCCGAATATTCAACTATTCTGTTAACGGTCCGTTGGGTAGGTAACAGGGCCGGGACGATACACCTATCTCCTGATTCCATGCTATCACGATACCTGGGTGCCGATTGCAATTCAATATTATGAATAATTGCGATTTCTGTTAACTTTTTTAACACTAGACTATGAATAAAAAGTTGAATCTTACACTTCTACGGACTTTATTTTGAAAAATCTCTAAATGAATCCAGTAAAAGTGATTGATTTTCAGCATGTATGTAGTCAGAGATGTCCTGAAGTCAAATATATCAGGATCATGGTCAGGAAGTATTTGTTACATTTATTATCCAGCAAACAAAAATATATATATAATTATTATTATAATTATAAGTTGTCTTTCAATCAAACATAAGTGAAAAAAACTGTTCACAAAACATTATAGACATTTGAATAAATTAAAAGAAGAGTTAGGCAGCAGCTGTTTGACGTAATATGAAGGAAAGGTTTGAGTCCTGATGTGGATTAGCATGATTTGTTCAAGGATTATGCATGTTTGTCCTTTATTGCCTCCAAAGCAAACACATTTTGACGTGATGTGACTTGATGTTATTTTGGTTGTGCTTCCTCAGAGGCAACACGCTGTGCCTCCTCTCTTCCTCAGCGCCGCCTCAGGGGAATGCTAATCTGCAACCAGCGTAATAAATTCACCGCTGAACCTCAGCCATTTCCCATTATTGCTTTCTCGGCCTATAGATGTAATTTTCCAGCCCTCGGCTACAGGATCACACAGCGTGACACAGCGAGTGTTATGTAACTGGTGATAACTGTGCAGAGCTGTGTGGCTTTACATAAGTGTGTGTGTGGTCCCATTTAGGTGAGAGAGCTGCAGAGTTAAAGGGGCCCATTCCTGTTATACAGCGCTGTGGACCCTTACATGTTAAAACTGTGTGCACTCGTAGTACTGAGAGGCACTTAAGACTAAAGCATCCATGAAGTGGTAAATGTTGTCCTTCTGGTAGATATATGCAGATCATTATATTATTACTAGGGCTGTCAAATGATTCAAATAGTTAATGTTGATTAATCGCAAATTTCCTCGCCCTCTGCCGGTTCCCTCCCGGGTTCACAATCCTCCCGTATTTCTCCAGATTTATGGCACGTTTTTCACACCTTTTTGTTATCTCAACCTGTTTCTGGCGCTGTACGGCGTCTATAAGCCCGTCTGGTTCCACCCGGACGGAAATAGAGTTACACCAAATGTCTTTTCCCAGCGGAGGAGAGGCGTTCGTGACACCGCGGTGCAGTTTGAGATGCACATCAGTGGTGATGAATGAATGAAAACTGATGAATATGAGCCTAGTTTATACCAGAGATTCACACAAGTTCACGCCAGAGGGGCCAATTATTCAGTTTTCTTTCCTGAGGATTAAAAATTAAAAGTAGGCCTTTTTAACAAAGCAATGCTGTTGCAGTGAACATGTTATTTAGTTATTTTCATTCTTTATAAGTCACCAGATTGCAGAAAACAAAGTCTCTAAAACTCTAATGTTTTCTGGGAGGACCCCCGCTTTATTTTTTGAGGACAAGTATGTGGTTATTGTCAATACTGGTATATTCAATTCAACTCAAACTTTATTGCAGACTTAAGGTCGAGATAAAAAAAACAAGACATTACATATAATACAAGAAGCACAATAAAAAGTCATGATTAAAAGAGATTAAAAATATAAATCTATACATACATACCTTACATATAAAGAACTATACCAATGGCTCCACGGCTGTGATTGGTACCGTGTAGTGCTAAATCTGATGTTAGACAACCGCAAGACGACGTCATTCTCAGAGTCATTTAGACGGCATATCAATTAGAACATGAGATTTCTTAAGACCGATGTTTGCAGTGCAACATCTCGGTCTTTTCAGTAATATTCTCATTGCATCATTATATGCAACTTGAAGTCTCTGTAAGTTCGCTTTGTTTGTATAGTTTGACCACCAATGGGCTGTATAGACAGTAAACTGTATAGAGCGGTGTACAGTCTGCTCCGAACAGAGACATCTTCACTCTACCTGAACACACTAAACTTCAGACACCCCTAAGTTAAACTGTACTAAACAATAAAGCAGACACCCAGTACTGTAGCAATGAAATATATATCACTGCTACAACAAGTAGATCACAACTCACCTCAGCGTCTAATAAGAGCATTTAATCTGATGTGTTAGTCCCTCAGAGTTCAGAGTTCAGAGTTCAGAGTTCAGTCCACTCTGCAGGGAGTCCACTTTGTTTTACCCACAACCCAAAACAGTCCAATCCAGTGCACTCTAATCCAGTCCAGTCTATTCCAGTCCAGTCCAGCCCAGTACACAGCCACAGAAAGAGAGATACACCTGAATACTCCGCTCCGGGTTTTACCGCGGATCCGTCACAAACAAACACACTGCAGGAAGTCAAAGTAGAAATAACTAAAATAACTAAAATAACTATAATAACTAAAATAACTAAAATAACTAAAATAACTATAATAACTAAAATAACTATAATAACTAAAATAACTAAAATAACTATAATAACTAAAATAACTAAAATAACTATAATAACTAAAATAACTAAAATAACTAAAATAACCAAAATAACTAAAATAACTAAAATAACTATAATAACTAAAATAACTAAAATAACTAAAATAACTATAATAACTAAAATAACTATAATAACTAAAATAACTAAAATAACTATAATAACTATAATAACTAAAATAACTAAAATAACTAAAATAACTAAAATAACTATAATAACTATAATAACTAAAATAACTAAAATAACTAAAATAACTATAATAACTAAAATAACTATAATAACTAAAATAACTAAAATAACTATAATAACTAAAATAACTATAATAACTAAAATAACTAAAATAACTATAATAACTATAATAACTATAATAACTAAAATAACTAAAATAACTAAAATAACTAAAATAACTATAATAACTAAAATAACTAAAATAACTAAAATAACCAAAATAACTAAAATAACTAAAATAACCAAAATAACTAAAATAACTAAAATAACTAAAATAACTATAATAACTAAAATAACTAAAATAACTATAATAACTATAATAACTAAAATAACTATAATAACTAAAATAACTAAAATAACTATAATAACTAAAATAACTAAAATAACCAAAATAACTAAAATAACTAAAATAACTAAAATAACTATAATAACTAAAATAACTAAAATAACTAAAATAACTATAATAACTAAAATAACTATAATAACTAAAATAACTAAAATAACTAAAATAACTAAAATAACCAAAATAACTAAAATAACTAAAATAACTAAAATAACTATAATAACTAAAATAACTATAATAACTAAAATAACTAAAATAACTAAAATAACTAAAATAACTAAAATAACTATAATAACTAAAATAACTAAAATAACTAAAATAACTATAATAACTAAAATAACTATAATAACTAAAATAACTAAAATAACTATAATAACTAAAATAACTATAATAACTAAAATAACTAAAATAACTATAATAACTATAATAACTATAATAACTAAAATAACTAAAATAACTAAAATAACTAAAATAACTATAATAACTAAAATAACTAAAATAACTAAAATAACCAAAATAACTAAAATAACTAAAATAACCAAAATAACTAAAATAACTAAAATAACTAAAATAACTATAATAACTAAAATAACTAAAATAACTATAATAACTATAATAACTAAAATAACTATAATAACTAAAATAACTAAAATAACTATAATAACTAAAATAACTAAAATAACCAAAATAACTAAAATAACTAAAATAACTAAAATAACTATAATAACTAAAATAACTAAAATAACTAAAATAACTAAAATAACCAAAATAACTAAAATAACTAAAATAACTAAAATAACTATAATAACTAAAATAACTAAAATAACTATAATAACTAAAATAACTAAAATAACTATAATAACTAAAATAACTAAAATAACTATAATAACTAAAATAACTATAATAACTAAAATAACTAAAATAACTAAAATAACCAAAATAACTAAAATAACTAAAATAACTAAAATAACTATAATAACTAAAATAACTAAAATAACTATAATAACTAAAATAACTAAAATAACTATAATAACTAAAATAACTAAAATAACTATAATAACTAAAATAACTAAAATAACTAAAATAACTAAAATAACCAAAATAACTAAAATAACTATAATAACTATAATAACTAAAATAACTATAATAACTAAAATAACTAAAATAACTAAAATAACCAAAATAACTAAAATAACTAAAATAACTAAAATAACTATAATAACTAAAATAACTAAAATAACTATAATAACTAAAATAACTAAAATAACTAAAATAACTAAAATAACTATAATAACTAAAATAACTAAAATAACTAAAATAACCAAAATAACTAAAATAACTAAAATAACTAAAATAACTATAATAACTAAAATAACTAAAATAACTATAATAACTATAATAACTAAAATAACTAAAATAACTATAATAACTAAAATAACTAAAATAACTATAATAACTAAAATAACTAAAATAACTATAATAACTAAAATAACTAAAATAACTAAAATAACTAAAATAACCAAAATAACCAAAATAACTAAAATAACTAAAATAACTAAAATAACTATAATAACTAAAATAACTATAATAACTAAAATAACTAAAATAACTATAATAACTAAAATAACTATAATAACTAAAATAACTAAAATAACTAAAATAACTATAATAACTAAAATAACTATAATAACTAAAATAACTAAAATAACTAAAATAACTAAAATAACTATAATAACTAAAATAACTATAATAACTATAATAACTAAAATAACTAAAATAACTATAATAACTAAAATAACTAAAATAACTAAAATAACTATAATAACTAAAATAACTATAATAACTAAAATAACTATAATAACTAAAATAACTAAAATAACTAAAATAACTAAAATAACTATAATAACTAAAATAACTAAAATAACTAAAATAACTATAATAACTAAAATAACTATAATAACTATAATAACTAAAATAACTAAAATAACTATAATAACTAAAATAACTAAAATAACTATAATAACTAAAATAACTAAAATAACTATAATAACTAAAATAACTATAATAACTATAATAACTAAAATAACTAAAATAACTAAAATAACCAAAATAACCAAAATAACCAAAATAACTAAAATAACTATAATAACTAAAATAACTATAATAACTAAAATAACTATAATAACTAAAATAACTAAAATAACTATAATAACTAAAATAACTAAAATAACCAAAATAACCAAAATAACCAAAATAACTAAAATAACTAAAATAACTATAATAACTATAATAACTATAATAACTAAAATAACTATAATAACTAAAATAACTAAAATAACTATAATAACTATAATAACTATAATAACTATAATAACTAAAATAACTAAAATAACTAAAATAACCAAAATAACCAAAATAACCAAAATAACTATAATAACTATAATAACTATAATAACTAAAATAACTATAATAACTATAATAACTAAAATAACTATAATAACTAAAATAACTAAAATAACTAAAATAACTATAATAACTATAATAACTAAAATAACTAAAATAACTATAATAACTAAAATAACTATAATAACTATAATAACTAAAATAACTAAAATAACTATAATAACTAAAATAACTAAAATAACTATAATAACTAAAATAACTAAAATAACTATAATAACTAAAATAACTAAAATAACTATAATAACTAAAATAACTAAAATAACTATAATAACTAAAATAACTAAAATAACTATAATAACTAAAATAACTATAATAACTATAATAACTAAAATAACTAAAATAACTAAAATAACTAAAATAACCAAAATAACTAAAATAACTAAAATAACTATAATAACTAAAATAACTATAATAACTAAAATAACTAAAATAACTAAAATAACTATAATAACTAAAATAACTAAAATAACCAAAATAACTAAAATAACTAAAATAACTAAAATAACCAAAATAACTAAAATAACTAAAATAACCAAAATAACCAAAATAACCAAAATAACCAAAATAACTATAATAACTAAAATAACTAAAATAACTATAATAACTAAAATAACTAAAATAACCAAAATAACTAAAATAACTATAATAACTAAAATAACTAAAATAACCAAAATAACTAAAATAACTATAATAACTAAAATAACTAAAATAACTATAATAACTAAAATAACCAAAATAACCAAAATAACTAAAATAACTATAATAACTAAAATAACTAAAATAACCAAAATAACCAAAATAACCAAAATAACCAAAATAACTAAAATAACTAAAATAACCAAAATAACTAAAATAACTAAAATAACTATAATAACTAAAATAACTAAAATAACCAAAATAACCAAAATAACTAAAATAACTAAAATAACCAAAATAACCAAAATAACCAAAATAACTAAAATAACCAAAATAACTAAAATAACTAAAATAACTAAAATAACTATAATAACTAAAATAACTAAAATAACTATAATAACTAAAATAACCAAAATAACTAAAATAACTAAAATAACCAAAATAACCAAAATAACTATAATAACTAAAATAACTAAAATAACTATAATAACTAAAATAACTAAAATAACTAAAATAACTATAATAACTAAAATAACTAAAATAACCAAAATAACTAAAATAACTAAAATAACTATAATAACTAAAATAACTAAAATAACTATAATAACTAAAATAACTAAAATAACCAAAATAACTAAAATAACTAAAATAACTATAATAACTAAAATAACCAAAATAACAAAAATAACTAAAATAACCAAAATAACCAAAATAACTAAAATAACTAAAATAACCAAAATAACCAAAATAACTAAAATAACTATAATAACTAAAATAACTAAAATAACTATAATAACTAAAATAACTAAAATAACCAAAATAACTAAAATAACTAAAATAACTAAAATAACTATAATAACTAAAATAACTAAAATAACTATAATAACTAAAATAACTAAAATAACCAAAATAACCAAAATAACTATAATAACTAAAATAACTAAAATAACCAAAATAACTAAAATAACTATAATAACTAAAATAACTAAAATAACTAAAATAACTATAATAACTAAAATAACTAAAATAACTATAATAACTAAAATAACTAAAATAACCAAAATAACTAAAATAACTAAAATAACTATAATAACTAAAATAACTAAAATAACTATAATAACTAAAATAACTAAAATAACCAAAATAACTAAAATAACTAAAATAACTATAATAACTAAAATAACTAAAATAACCAAAATAACCAAAATAACTAAAATAACTAAAATAACTATAATAACTAAAATAACTATAATAACTAAAATAACTAAAATAACCAAAATAACTAAAATAACTATAATAACTAAAATAACTAAAATAACTAAAATAACCAAAATAACCAAAATAACCAAAATAACTAAAATAACTAAAATAACCAAAATAACTAAAATAACTAAAATAACTATAATAACTAAAATAACTAAAATAACCAAAATAACTAAAATAACTAAAATAACCAAAATAACTATAATAACTAAAATAACTAAAATAACCAAAATAACTAAAATAACTAAAATAACTAAAATAACTATAATAACTAAAATAACTAAAATAACTATAATAACTAAAATAACCAAAATAACTAAAATAACTAAAATAACTAAAATAACCAAAATAACTAAAATAACTATAATAACTAAAATAACTATAATAACTAAAATAACTAAAATAACTAAAATAACTATAATAACTAAAATAACTAAAATAACCAAAATAACCAAAATAACTAAAATAACTATAATAACTAAAATAACTAAAATAACTATAATAACTAAAATAACTAAAATAACTATAATAACTATAATAACTAAAATAACTAAAATAACTAAAATAACTATAATAACTAAAATAACTAAAATAACTAAAATAACCAAAATAACCAAAATAACTAAAATAACTAAAATAACTATAATAACTAAAATAACTAAAATAACTATAATAACTAAAATAACTAAAATAACCAAAATAACTAAAATAACTATAATAACTAAAATAACTAAAATAACTATAATAACTAAAATAACTAAAATAACTATAATAACTCAAATAACTAAAATAACCAAAATAACTAAAATAACTAAAATAACTATAATAACTAAAATAACTAAAATAACTATAATAACTAAAATAATCAAAATAACTAAAATAACTAAAATAACTATAATAACTAAAATAACTAAAATAACTATAATAACTAAAATAACTATAATAACTATAATAACTAAAATAACTATAATAACTAAAATAACTAAAATAACCAAAATAACTAAAATAACTAAAATAACTATAATAACTAAAATAACTATAATAACTATAATAACTAAAATAACTATAATAACTAAAATAACTAAAATAACCAAAATAACTAAAATAACTATAATAACTAAAATAACTAAAATAACCAAAATAACTAAAATAACTAAAATAACTATAATAACCAAAATAACCAAAATAACTAAAATAACTAAAATAACCAAAATAACTAAAATAACTAAAATAACCAAAATAACAGTTCAGAAATATGAGATTATTTACATTAATATAAACCGGATACTCACGGTACCGTCGACCAGTCAGTCGGCCTTAGATAGAGCTGGATAAATCTGGATAAAGCCGGCGTTTCTCCTCCTTCACCGCCGGTTAGTTTAATTCTCCCGCGGTTTGTTGGAGCGCTGTGATTGGATGATGACCGCGGTTGGTTTGTTGGAGCGCTGTGATTGGATGATGACCGCGGTTGGTTTGTTGGAGCGCTGTGATTGGATGATGACCGCGGTTGGTTTGTTGGAGCGCTGTGATTGGATGATGACCGCGGTTGGTTTGTTGGAGCGCTGTGATTGGATGATGACCGCGGTTGGTTTGTTGGAGCGCTGTGATTGGATGATGACCGCGGTTGGTTTGTTGGAGCCCTGTGATTGGATGATGACCGCGGTTGGTTTGTTGGAGCGCTGTGATTGGATGATGACCGCGGTTGGTTTGTTGGAGCGCTGTGATTGGATGATGACCGCGGTTGGTTTGTTGGAGCGCTGTGATTGGATGATGACCGCGGTTGGTTTGTTGGAGCCCTGTGATTGGATGATGACCGCGGTTGGTTTGTTGGAGCGCTGTGATTGGATGATGATGACAAATGTGCGGGAACTTTTAGAAGCTAGCAGAAGAGAGGCTAGCTATATCACGCTCACAGTGGCTAAGCTAACACGGTACAATGTTACCGTCTTAGCTTAGCTCGTTAGCATGCTAATTAGCACTAAACGGTCACATGATACATTCTTGTACCGTAACCATATATACCAATATACCAATATACCATATATACCATATATACCATATATACAAATATACCAATATACCAATATACCATATATACCATATATACCATATATACCATATATACCATATATACCAATATACCAATATACCATATATACCATATATACCATATATACCAATATACCAATATACCAATATACCATATATACCAATATACCAATATACCATATATACCAATATACCAATATACCATATATACCATATATACCAATATACCAATATACCAATATACCATATATACCAATATACCAATATACCATATATACCAATATACCAATATACCATATATACCATATATACCATATATACCATATATACCAATATACCAATATGCCATATATACCATATATACCAATATACCAATATATACCAATATACCATATATACCAATATACCAATATACATATATATATACACATATATATGTATATATATATGTGTATATATATATACATATACACATATATATATACATATACACATACATATATATGTGTGTATATAGATATACACACATTTATATATATACATATATATATATATACAGTATATATATATATATACTGTATATATATATATATACACACATATGTATATATACAGTATATATATACATATATACTGTATATATGTATATATATACACATATATGTATATATATATACAGTATATACATATATATATATATATATGTATAGATATACATATATATATATATATACTGTATATATGTATATATATACACACATATATGTATATATATATATATACAGTATATACATATATATATACATATATATGTATAGATATACATATATATATATATATACTGTATATATGTATATATATAAATAACTATCAAAAGAAAACTCTCAAAAATCTTAATAAAAGTAAACATCTAGAATAATAAATCAATCAATTCTACTTATTAGTAAAACAACAAATCAATAGCTCCTACTCAGTACTTTTCATGTCAAGTATTTAATTCACACAGTACTGTACAAAAACAGGCTTTATCATGTGGTTATTTCACATTGATTATTTATTTATTGAATTACCAGAAAACATGCTATATCATGATATGTGTTGTTATGGAGATATGAGATGACCTGCTGTATATCATGATATGTGTCGTTATGGAGATATGAGATGACCTGCTGTATATCATGATATGTGTCGTTATGGAGATATGAGATGACCTGCTGTATACCATGATATGTGTCGTTATGGAGATATGAGATGACCTGCTGTATATCATGATATGTGTCGTTATGGAGATATGAGATGACCTGCCGTATATCATGATATGTGTTGTTATGGAGATATGAGATGACCTGCTGTATATCATGATATGTGTCGTTATGGAGATATGAGATGACCTGCTGTATATCATGATATGTGTCGTTATGGAGATATGAGATGACCTGCTGTATATCATGATATGTGTCGTTATGGAGATATGAGATGACCTGCTGTATATCATGATATGTGTCGTTATGGAGATATGAGATGACCTGCTGTATACCATGATATGTGTCGTTATGGAGATATGAGATGACCTGCTGTATACCATGATATGTGTTGTTATGGAGATATGAGATGACCTGCTGTATATCATGATATGTGTCGTTATGGAGATATGAGATGACCTGCTGTATATCATGATATGTGTTGCTATGGAGATATGAGATGACCTGCTGTATACCATGATATGTGTTGTTATGGAGATATGAGATGACCTGCCGTATATCATGATATGTGTTGTTATGGAGATATGAGATGACCTGCTGTATATCATGATATGTGTTGCTATGGAGATATGAGATGACCTGCTGTATATCATGATATGTGTCGTTATGGAGATATGAGATGACCTGCTGTATATCATGATATGTGTCGTTATGGAGATATGAGATGACCTGCTGTATATCATGATATGTGTCGTTATGGAGATATGAGATGACCTGCTGTATATCATGATATGTGTCGTTATGGAGATATGAGATGACCTGCTGTATATCATGATATGTGTCGTTATGGAGATATGAGATGACCTGCTGTATATCATGATATGTGTCGTTATGGAGATATGAGATGACCTGCTGTATATCATGATATGTGTCGTTATGGAGATATGAGATGACCTGCTGTATATCATGATATGTGTCGTTATGGAGATATGAGATGACCTGCTGTATATCATGATAGAGGATTTTGGCCGTATCACCCAGCCCTACATCCAATAGTAGTTAGATATGTGGTGGTCGGGGTTAGCGTGGAGTAAACTCCTGAACGCTGAGTGATGGAACTGTAAACTACGACCAGGTCCTGGATGTTGGACGTCTTTGGAGAAACGAGGTTTTAAACTAATGAGACGACAGATATTTGTGTGACTCCCAGATGTTTTAGATATAAGGAATAGTTGTTTTATTGGCATCATGACTCTACAGTGACGTACAGAGGTTGTATGTCTGTGTTTGTGTTTAATGAATGTAGTGAGGATGAGGAGAGAAACGCTGCAACAACAAACATTTTACTTTTCTACAACATCCTAAATGTTCTCCCTCCTCTCTTCTTTTGGTCGTCACAGACGCTGGACGGCGGGCAGAACGTCATCCAGCTGGAGACGGCGGTCGGCGCCGCCATCAAATGCTTCGACCACGCCCTGGGCATCAACGTGCCTCGCAGCCGCTTCCTGCCCGTGAAGACCACGTCGGACCTGCTGCTGGTCATGTCCAACCTGTACAGCCTGGACGCCGGCTCTCTCACCATGAGCCCCAAGAGAGAGTTCCCCACAACGCCGCACGTCAAACTGGGCAGCGCCTTCACCAAGGTCATTATTATTATTATTATCATTATACAGTATATATTATAATTATATATTAACAGGGGAAAACATGAGCAACAAGAGAACAAGTAGAGCAGCTGAGTTTAGCTGCTGTAGGAGACGTGCTGTGATGAGTTAAGGTGCTATGTGAACCTTTCAAAATGTAAAACTAAACAACGTACATGTAAAGTTTAGTTCAACCAAATCACAAAGAATATGTGAGAGAAATGTTCCACTAAATAACCCTTCTCCTATCGAGTCCTGCAGGTCGTCTCAGTTTTATCTAATGGAGGTGAACCGCCTTTCATTTGCTCAAAAAATTCACGTCTTTTTGGAATAAAAATGACGGGAAAAAAGTATTATTTAAAAAAGAAAATCTACTTTTATTGGGGCTCAAATACAGGAAAGAAATACATAAATAAACATTTTTACTACAATAGTAAATTGATCAACAATTCGAAGTTATGGAAACCTTTCAAATTCTTTCTTTATTTATTCATCATATTTGTTATAATATGAATAATCTTTAATTGTATACATTTCATACAAGAAATGCAGCACAGTAAGAGAAACAGACATACCATCACCACCATCACGTTTTTGGTGTCGTTGGGATAAATTGGGATGTTAACTAGAGTTTAAATCTGATTCTAGTAGCTTTAAATGTGAGCTGATTTAAATAGACACACATACAGTACAATAGTTAGTTTACAGATGTCCTCATATTGTGCGTCTGACTGTGTTCAGGTTCAGGAGTACTTGACCCGCTTCGAGAGCATCCCCGACATGCTGGAGCTGGACCACCTGACGATGTCTGGAGACGTCACCATGGGGAAGAACGTCTCACTCAAGGTAAAACAAACAGATAAGAATCTGTTGTATCCTGATCAAAGCACAACACGGTAAACTTTACTGTGAAATAAAGTTTTAAAAGGGTTTAAGGGCATAAATACGCCGGCGTATCAGAGCCGGGGTAGGGGGGTAATATTCAGAGAAAAAAACTAACATTTCTGAGACTAAAGTCGTAAATTTAAGAGAAAAAACGTGGATATTCTGAGATTAATGTGGCAGATTTACGAGAAAAAATAAAATTCGCATGATTATGAAGTTTTAAATTACGACAAAAAAAAAATTGGATATTCTCTGAGATTAAAGTAAGAAATTTACAAAAAAAAACTCAACAATTTGAGATTATGAAATTGTGAATTTATGAGAAAAAACTTAGATATTCAGAGATTAAAGTGGGAAATTTACGCAAAACAAAACTCACAAATTTGCGAGATTATGAAGTTCTTAATTACGAGAAAAAAACTTGTATATTCTCTGAGATTAAGTTGGCAAATTTAAAAAAGAAAAAACGAATACATTTAAAATAAAGACTATAAAGTTGTAAAGACAAAAACTTTGGTAATGAAAGATGATGGGATGTATTTGTTGAGGAGCCACGTCGCTTCACTTTGCAGGGTTGAATTAGAGTCTTCACACCACGGACGCCACCGTTAGACACCGTTAGACACCGTTAGACACCAAGTGAAGAACATATACTGTAGTGGACGCTCCATCCATTCTCATCTGTTTATCCTAATCTAAATGTGCAGAAGTGTCTTCAGTTATTCATTCTGGTGTCCACACTGAGATCCACTGTGGGTGTTAAACAGGCCACAAACAACCAGTCTGTCTTCATTCCATGTGGTCAAGATGAATTCTGAAGAGACACTCAGGGCAGCTCGACCTGCCAGATTACAGAGATAACCCTTTACCTTGTATCTTACTGAGCCTCTGTCTCTCAGCCTCAGGTCATTTACAGTTTTAACGAGGACGTAACAGAAGCTTTGAGAGCAACAGGCCCTGCAGGCCGGTGGCTGACACTGATTTATTGCTTTAATTAAATGCTGGTTTGAAAATGTCCTCGTGCCTTCCTCTCTATCTCTGACAAACAGAAACTAAACTCCTCCTCCTCCTCCTCTTCCTCCTCACAGGGCACCGTCATCATCATCGCCAACCACGGAGATCGGATCGATATTCCGGCAGGCTCCATGCTGGAAAACAAAATCGTATCTGGCAACCTCCGCATCATGGACCACTGATGCCTTTTATTACACAGAACGCACCCTCATCATGTGACCTAGTAGCTTAGCTTTATCCCAGTCATGTGACCTGTCTGTCATGTGACCTGTCTGTCAACACATCATGAGAGGGAGTGTGTGTGATTGCATGTGCAGTGCTACTCTGGGAGGGTTTTGGGGGTTGGGAGTGCTTGTGGCTGGGATATACTGCCCTCTACAGGCTGTTTATTATAGAATATAAACCTTTAATAGTGTTTATTATAATAATCAGCTACTTAAACAGTGACCTATATCCACCACAAATCAGATTTTATATTTTATTCTTTCTTAACTCAAATGATTTTCTCTCTGCCAACTCAAAATAGATACTATAATAATAATCAGAATAATAATCTGTATGCTTTTACTGCACTGCTAATGCAATCACAGAGTACTTACACAGGAAGTTATGGAAGAGTTTTAACCATTTATTTCAAGCACAGAGACCTCACTACGGGACTCAACGTGTTCCACAATTCAACTGTGACCAGATATGTTATATTTAGTTAACTATCTATATATATATATATTTATATATAGATATACCTGGGCTGTGATATATATATAAAACATACAAGCAGTCATTTACACTCACTGGAAGTTGAGTTTCCAAGCATGTGACTTTAACGCCATTCAAACGTCCACTGAAGAGACGAAAACATCAGATCTGTAACGTTCCTCAAATGAATACATGAAACAAACATAAACGCCTCATTTCCACATTCGGTTGAAGGTTTGACTGGCTGGCGCTGTTTCTATTATCTGGTTCTTCTGTAATGTTTAACGGCGACTGACTGGAGAATTAATGCCAGCGGTGGATGGAAACGCACATTAGTCGTTATGTTGTCGTTTGGTGTTGGGAAGGCAGCACAGCGTGGGCTCATCACAGCTGTAAACAGCTGCCAGCTGCGTTTGAGAATTAGAGACTGAATCAAACTGTACAGCTGCCGGCAGAAAACCTAAAACAATGAATTAAAAGAGGTTGAAAAGCTCCACAGAGCTGAGGGGAAATGATCGTCAATATGAGCAACACCTTTACACAGTTGATCCAGGGTTAATATGAATATTTGATTTGGAGCTTTAAAGGGATCTTTGTTTCTCAGTGGGGTTGTATGAGGTAGTTCTCCATAGTCAGTGTGTTACCTAAAGTAGATGACCGTCAGCACGCCTCCAGTTTGGAGAAACAGACAGGAGTACCAGCAAAACGCATTTTAGACACCTAAAAAAATCCATATCAGTTTAAGTGTACACTATGTATAGAATAACTGTGAGACAACTACACAGTCTATGTTTCCGACAGGGAACTGAAGCCGTTATCTACGCCCTCGTCAAAGCAACCAGACTCCATTGAAAAAAAATAATATATATATACACACAAAATATAGCATACACTTAGACTGATATTGATTTAGTCTAAAATATGTTTTGCTGGTACTCCTGTCTAAGGGCTGTTGACCATCATCTACTGTAAATAACACACTGACTATGGATCAGTAGCTCATACAACCCCACTGAGAAACACCTGAACTATCCCTTCAAGTTGATCCAGTCTTTAAAACATACATTACGGATTTGTGGAGCCGTTCAGAAATCAAGTCCGAAGTGAAGTTTTGTGCTGAGAAATAAATTGGGAGAGGCACTTAATAAAGCGTAAAAACAGACGTCCACTGGATGTGGTTACACCTCCAGAGTCCAGGCCAACCTCCAGAGTTTGTGCCATAAAGGAGAACTCGTGAACAACCCGTCTCTGCCTGTTCGGTGCCCTTTGACCTTTTCCCCAGACTGTAATGATCCATATCCAGTCGTGATCACGATGCCGTGACGTTATATGTAATACCTGCTATATCATGTGAAAGTGAAGGCCTTTATTTGTACAGTCCCTGTGTGATGTAGATGATATTTTTGTTTTTAATCCAGTATGTTTGCTCACATTATGACCTTAATGTTGTATGAAACCTCCACGACGGTGTCACATCCCTCCTGTCGGTCCGTCACATCGCTCAGCACTCACACAGCAGAGACAGGAGGTGCAATACGTTCTGCAGCGTCGACTTTACACACTCACACACTCACAGATTCACAGATTCAGACCGTAGACATTTTTAAAACACAGAGTTTCAGTGTGGGAATACTTAAGATGAAGTCCGACGCGTACGCGGACCGGGAGCCTGAAAGCAATAAGTGTTGATGTGTGACGGTGACGAGGTCTCGGCCCGGTTCTGCCTCAACAGAGCTGAATAAAGTGCAATATGAAATAAAGAGTCATCTGTTGTGTCTGTGCACCAAACGATCACTACGTTCATCAATGACCGAGGGTGTCGTATCGGATATCTGCAAACACGTAACCCTCTAAAGGCACGGTCACACGTGCAAAATTAACATTCACCTCCCGTTCAACGGGCTGTGTCTAGAAGGTAACCCACAAGTTGCAAAAACGTTTGAAAACTGGCGAGACTCGCCGCCCAACGACCTGAACCAGAGGTCAGAGGTCAGCAACCTGCATCTCTTCAGCTCCTCTCCAGTGGCTCCAGTGGATTTAGTTTAGTTCAGAAAAAATATGAACGTAGTCAGCGGACAGGGACAAATAATTTTATGATCCCGTTTGAATTGCGCCATGAATCACACATCTGATGTTTGAATATTTACAGCTCTTACAGCACATGATAATAATAATAATAACTTTATTTATACAGCACCTTTCAAAACAAGGTTACAAAGTGCTTTACAAACACCCAGAACTTAAAATCTAAACAACATTAAATCATATAAATACACAATAAAATCAAAGATGATGAGAGAGATGAGCAGATCCTAATCCTAACACCGATTTAAGCATGATGCTTCCTGCCATTTGTACCCTTAGGCCCTGTTCACACCTGGTGTTAACATGCGTCCTCAGTGATCCAAGTACAGGTGTGAACGCACTCGAGACGCATTGAGATGTGATCTTTCAGACCTCATTCAGAGGTGGTCTGGGCCTCTTACGACCTCATTCTTTCAGCAGTGTGTAGTGAATGTGTCCTGGGACACATTAAGGACCGCCTACTCTACTGACGTCCTGCTGGGATCCGCCGGTCTCTGATCTCCTCATGTGAACAGACAGACAACTGAAAACACATCAGAAAAAATGACTGAAAAAAGACTGAAAAATGTGCAAAAAATATCTAAAAGAATTCTGAAAAATGTTGAAGAAAGGCTGATATAAAGGCCAAAAAATGTCTGAAAAAAAGACCGAAAAATGTGTGAAAATATGTCCAAAAAAAGGACAACAAATTCCCAAAACTGTCTGAAAAATGTGTTAAGAAATGTACGAAAAATGCACAATTTTTTTTCAAAAATTGTCCGAAAATATGCCTGCAAAATATCAGAAATTGAAAAAAAAAAATGCGAAAGGTGTCCGAAAAAAAAGTTTAAAAAATGTCCGTAAAAATCCGAAACATTTCCAAAATATTTCAGATAAAAAGGCAGACGCGAGCGCTTGTCTGCTTGGCAGCATGGAAACGGCTTATGTGCTCTGCTGTGTGTTACTGTCCGCCGGTACAATCACCTTTTATTTTGATGTTAATACAACGTACCAGAATTCATGAATATGTAGCATATTAATACTGACATGCCTGTAATATTACGTCCCAACGTCTGCTGAATCAGCCGTGTGTTCACTACGTGTTTATTAGCATATAGAGCGGGGGGGAAGTGAGATCAGATCACAGATGGCCACTAAGGAAGCATGATAATACCAGGTGTGAACAGACGTACTTAGAGCTGTCAGTGTGATCGGATCACTTAGGACGAATGATAATACCAGGTGTGAACGGAGCCAAAGACGCCATTGGAAGTACTTTAAAGTTTAGAATACAAATAGTATTCTAAACTTTAAAGTATACTTTAGTTTCACAGTGAAACACATTTCAATTTGAATCATGTTGAGATAAAATGAGATCTTCCTTCATTAGATAAAATGAGATATTGTATTTATTAGTCCCACAGTGGGAACAACATGTGTTATTGAACGTTAAGTCAGGTATAATGTACAGCGAGCCGCTCATCGTTGTGAAGTAAACCCTGACGGGGCGATGACACACCCTGAAGGAGTTTATTTCACAACAAAACATTTTTAAAAAAGCACAATATAATATCCATATAATCGTGCACCATTGTAACTTGTTTTATAAAAGCTGTATTATTGTGTTTCTGTCAGTATAAACAGAGCTACAGTAGATATACAGTATGTACAGTAGTTATCTCCTCACAGTCTGGCTCTCCTGTTTCTACCAAACAACACAACGGCCCTTCAAATGTGCGACGGGGACGTCGATGAATGAACAGCAGAGCAACAGAACAGGAAGTCTCTCCTAAAGATTCACAACAACGTTACCATCAGACCTCATCCAACGCAGACCAATCAGAGGCATCTACAGTCATTACTTATCCTGCTAACTCATCAGTACATAATATAATATCAGAGGCAGAGACAGACGGAGCATTCTCAACACATCTAGACGCAGCTCATGCTGGTTATACGTGTTCAGTCCTGAAGCAGCTGAAATGGGTAAAGCATGACGGGATAATGATGAAATGTTGGGATGTGTCAGGGCATGCATTAACATGAATGTAAACAGTTCTATGAGATTGGCACAACATGTGATGCTGAGTCATCACTGGTCTGTCCACGGTTCATTAGCTTTCTCTGAGAGGCAGCGAGGCGAGGCGGTGAATCCTTCAGTAAACTATTCCATTAAACTCTCTTTCTGCTGCTTCCATCTATACGTCCTGCTCGTCTGGTATAAATGTCTCTACTGCTTCTAACAACTGTGTGTCCTTCTCAAACATCTAAACTCCATGCTGCTTTATGTTTCTGTTTCTGGTGGAAGCTCTTTAGAACACCTCGGCCAGCAACTACACATGGAAATTGGCTAATTCTGGCATTTTTATACTAAGTGTATCTATTAATTTGCACTAACTCAGGGGTCAGCAACCTTTACTATCTAAAGAGACATTTTAGGCAAAAAAAAATAAGAAAGAATCTGTCCGGAGCCACAAAACATGTGATCATTGAGATGAAGGTAACACAGTTTATAGTGTAATGCAGTGAGGGCCCAAATGAGAGGCAGGACATTGAACAAACATCTGGCTGGAAGCTGCTGCTGTTGGCTATTCAGCAAATCCAGTGATCTTGTTCTGGAAATGTCTTTCAATATTACTTTTTTTTGTTGTGAAATCTGTCCATGCACTATTTAATTCTCTATTTTACTCCGAGACTTTTCCTTTTTGGGATTTAGAATCCATAGCTAGCCTATTGAGCACTGACGGTGACTCCAAACTACCACGACGTCTCCATGACGAGCTGAATCCAACACAGCATCACTGCTGTCTGTGTGCTTTCACTCCGTTATTGTTGGTGAAAGATTCAGAATCAAAGTATGAGAAACGTTTGTGTATAAAACAGGAGGTTGTTTTAGAGGGATGCAGACGGCTTGAACCTGACCTGTAGACGAGAACGGCCTCCACTCTGTCCAGCAAAGTGGAGAAAAAACCAACGATACAGAACCAGAACGTCCCCGTCACCAACATCACCAACATCACCAACATCACCAACATCAAACCCCTCAGGAGGTGCAGGCACAGAACACAAGTTATGGAGAACAACCAACCTGGACAGAGAACGACGACAGCGACGACGACGGTTTGCAGCTGAGCACCTGGTAACGGGACACATGAATGTGAACACAGACTTGAAAAGCAGCTGGAGGAGATGCCGTCGCTGTGGGAAGCCTGAACGGGTCAGAATGTCCTCGACAATATGAAGCACTTTAAAAACCTCCACTCTGGATTCCCAACACAACAACCCTCTCCTCAAGTTCTCTGCTTGTGAAGCAACCGCAAAAAAAATATAATACAAGTTTTCACATTTCTTGTTTTGTGCTGAGACTCCTTTTCACATATCATTTCTCTATAATGCAAATATAAAGTAGGCAACAAACAGTGTCTGGACAGAGACAGTGTCTGGACGGAGGCATCGTCCTACAGCTGTACTCGGTGTATTCACCTGCACATTAGCATTAAGAGCTAACAGAGGGATAACAGAAATAAGAACCCTGAGTTGGTGCATTCTGGAGGTGAAACACCTCAACCAGCTGCACATAGAAGTCAAACAAACTATCATGAATTATTTACACATATTGTGCACGTTCTGTACATGTTCAGTCTTTCACTCCCGCAGGCCGAAGCAGCGGCTGCAGGATCAGGATCAGGATCAGGCAGCTGACGTTGTGTTATGTGTGCTTTCTGTATGTGAGACAGATAATATGGAGCAGGGAGACTGACGATGCATCGACCACAGAGACATCCTCAGACAGGAGGATCAAGCTGAGTCGCCCGACGGCTCCGTCTCCACGCTGGAGAAGAAGAAGAAGGTCGTCTGAAGGGCGACGAGGCCGTCACGTCCTCAGCTTTAAGATGACCGTGGCCAGGATGAGGAAGAACGTGTTCCAGCCCAGGGTGACCGCGAAGCCTCGCCACACCATCATCCGAGACAGACCCCAACCTGTCGGAGAGCTTTATGGTTATATTCACTGTTCAGATACAGGAGGAGGAAATAAAATGCAGACTTAAAGAACAACAGTTGATGTAAAATAAGTTATCTAAGGGAGGAACAGGGGGACAGAGCTCGCCTCGCTCCGTCCAAAGATAAAAACATCCACCGATCAGCATCTCTGAAGCTCACTAATCAAACATTTAACTTTAACGTGAAGGAATCTGAAATATATTAAAAAAAAATTAAATAAAATGCATTTTAAAACATATAATACTATCAGAATACTACTACAAAATAAAATACCATACCTTCCCATCATTAAATGGGATTTAAAATAAGTTTGGGCTTTGCTGTAATATTTTTATTTTGAAACAAAAAAATGTTTGCATGCGCTGCTACACCGCCACGCAGCGGCTACACCGCCACGCAGCGGCTACACCGCCACGCAGCAGCTACGTAGTCGGGTAGTAGTGCGTGCAAACATCCACGACTAGTTACAAACTGAACTGTGATGACAAAGAAAGTAAACGGTAGGAGGGAGAAACAATGATGAAGGGTAGACACTGCACAAAGGAACTATTATTCTGGTTTTATGGAAGAGTTTAAGTGCCAGCTGTAGGTCTACCTCTCTGTACAGCGTGGTACAGCAAGTAATATTATTATTATTATTATTATTAGGACTAAATTAGCCTCCTGCGTGAACTGTGCATTGCTGACGAGGGAATGGCTCCTTTGACTTGTAATGGCGGGGGGAGCTCCGACTGTCGTCAGGTGTTACTGCTCGGAGCCGGTGAGGTCAAGAGAAGGAGAAACCACTATACCTTCCATCCCAGGACGCTGAGCTACACAGGATCCACAGCTGATTAATGATTTAGACCATCTGAGCCATGTGCATGCTGCGTCTGACCTGAACACACGCTAACGCTGACAGCGTGATGAAGCCGCTGGGTAGTTGTGTAACGTGTGCGTGTACATTACCTCTGTACATGATACAGCGGAGGGCTTCGGAGGCGTAGGTCTGAGGGAGAGCCAGGCTGACGTAGCGGAGAGGAAACGGGATACACTCCACAGGCCAGATGATACCTGAAGGACAGAGAGTTACACCTGCTGGTCAAATACTAACAATGAAGCTCATAAAGCATTTAAACCAGGGCCGTCAGTCCATCAATATATAATAATATATATAATATAATGTTGTATCTGTTCTAAATGAACCTTAAAGGGAGATTAGTCAAGTATTTAATACTATTATCAACATGGGAGTGGACTAATATGCTGCCAAAACTGCATGTGATGATCATAAAGTGGGCATGTCTGTAAAGGGGAGACTCGTGGGTACCCATAGAACCCATTTACATCCACTGATCTGGAGGTCAGAGGTCAAGGGACCCCTTTGAACATGAACATGACAGTTTTTCCTCTCCAACATTTAGTGTTAGTTTGGAGCGTTATTTAACCTCTTCATGACCAGCTAGTCTGACCTGGTTGGTACCGATGGATTCATCAGGTTCTCTAGTTTACTATGATACCAGGATCTTCACTCTAGCTTTAAAACTGAGTCTGCTACAACCTGAAAATCACAAGTTGTGTTAAAGAAATGAGTGGCGTTGCTATTGTGGCGTTAACAGCCCTGCTTTAAAGTCTCTCTGGTTTCTCTGCTGTTGTGATGAGAACAAAGCAGACAGGAAGTGAGGAAGTGGCAACGAAAAAACAACATGATATGAAGTTCAAAATTCAATCTGCCTGGAAAATAATCTCACCACAACAGCTGCTAAAGGTGTTCTTAACTGCTGTTTCAAAGGACGAGAATAAACTTTGAACCTCAGACAAAAGATTTCTGTGTAACTTTGAGAGAGAAGACGCTGCAGGACGCTGCAGGATGCTAGAGGATGCTACAGGATGCTGCAGGATGCTACAGGATGCTGTAGCATGCTGCAGGATGCTGCAGGATGCTAGAGGATGCTACAGGATGCTGTAGGATGCTGCAGGATGCTACAGGATGCTACAGGATGCTAGAGGACGCTGCAGGATGCTACAGGATGCTGTAGGATGCTGCAGGATGCTACAGGATGCTACAGGATGCTGCAGGACGCTACAGGATGCTACAGGATGCTAGAGGATGCTGCAGGATGCTGCAGGATGCTACAGGATGCTGCAGGATGCTGCAGGATGCTGCAGGATGCTACAGGATGCTGCAGGATGCTACAGGATGCTACAGGATGCTGTAGGATGCTGCAGGATGCTACAGGATGCTGTAGGATGCTGCAGGATGCTGCAGGATGCTACAGGATGCTAGAGGATGCTGCAGGATGCTGCAGGATGCTACAGGATGCTAGAGGATGCTGCAGGAAGCTGCAGGATGCTGCAGGAGGCTGCAGGATGCTGCAGGTGGTGTTTCACTGGAGGATGGACAGTAAAGGCGACGGCGTACCGCTGAGGATGAGATTGGGGTAGAAGATGCCCAGGGCGGCCTGGTTGGCGTTCTGCTCGTCGTCGATCGCGGCTGAGATGACGAGGCCGAACGAGATGCCGGTGATGCCCTGCAGCACGATCAGAACTATGACCAGCACCAAGGAGCCTTCGTTAGGAATCTGCAGAGAGAGAGAGAGAGTACTCCATATGGATTGGGATTTATTGTGATTGTTGTTAACTTCTTTAACACTAGACCATGTAGGGGAAAAGTTGAATTGACATATTTCAGACGTTTGTTTGAACATATTTCTGCCTTTTTTAGGTCTTTTTTTCGGACATATTTCGTCCTTTTTTGGTCACATGTCGGACATACTTAAGCATTTTTTCCGCCTTTTTTGGGCCATACTGTGTCAATGTGTGAACCCCAAAGTGTTTCCATCCTTTACTGGATGTGTAGTGTTTACCACGCTGGATTTAACATGGGAGGGTGCAGGTCGTATCCACGACGACCCTCCAACGTTTTACACTCTCTGAGGTTTGTTTTGGTTGACGGATACAGAACGGATATGACGTCACGTTACTCAGACTACCACAATAAAAGCGGTAACCTCCTTCTTCCTCCACATAGACTCAGATGAAGCAGATATATCCATTCTGACATTAAAACATCTGTTTAGAAATTGTACAAAATAATAATCGTGATACATACAGGAGGTGAATCTATTTTTTTCCCACCACTAACAAATACAGGAAATATGATCAGGTGTCACTTGATTATTAATTGACTGTGTTGTGGTCTCCAGAGTGAAACAGGATTGACCCTGTGGTCAGGTATCAGAAGAAGAGAAACACACACACGTATCTGTGTTTATATAATCAAACTATTCTTTACACCTTTGTTTCTAGCCATCATTTGATTGTTTTATTACTTATTCTATATTTTCCTGCTGTTACTTTCTTCCCTGCTGATCTTATTTTTGCTGCTGCGATGCCGACCCATCGACCAATCAGTGAGGTTTCATCTTATCTGATGAGTGTGTATCTGTCTGCGGGACGAACCTTGAAGACGAGCAGGATGAAGAGGAGCAGCAGGATGATCTGAACGCTGATGACGAACAGCTGAGAGAAGAGGTGAGCCAGCATCGTCTCCAGAGAGCTCACACCTGGACAGACAGAACAATAACGCATTATTATTATTCACTTATCCCAGAGGTCAGGGGTCAGAGGTCAGAGGTCAGCAACCTGCGTCTCTTCAGCTCCTCTCCAGTGGCTCTTTCTGGATCTTTATAAATAGAAATGAATAACTGTTTTTTTGTTTACATTTTCATTTTTATTTATCATTATTGTAGGTCTATGGTACGACGCTACGACAGAATATTAGAGCCACATTGAGGAAAATAAAAAATCTGAGATTTAGAGAATAAAGTCATAATATTACGAGAATAAATAAATAATAAATAAAATAAATTATATATATAAATATAAATTATAATATATATATATATATATATATATATTATAATATAAATAATAAAATAAAGTCATAGGTTTACAAGACAAAAAGTCATATTATTATGAGAATAAAGTCATAGTATTATAAAATTTTATGCGTTATTTTGTTTTTTTCTCGTAAAGTTATGACTTTATTCTGGAAATCTCAGATTGTTGTTTTTTGGCTCCAGACAGATTTCTTTTTTCTTTTGATAGTAAAGGTTGCTGACGCATGACTTATACACTCTGTCCACATTTTAATAATTATAAAAAATACAATTCACAGCTTCCTGTTAAGTTATTTATCGGTTTAAAGCTACACAGTTAATATTAAAAAGCAAAACAACTCCCTTCACATTCTGTTCTGATCATGTTGCTCCCCCTGCTGGTCACACCTCAGATTACACTTGAATGATGCATTGATTCGATCAATATTAAAGGGACTGTATGTAACTTTTTACCCACATAAACAGTGTGAGCAGGTTGTAACCTAACAAATGAGACCTTCAGCGACTTTCTGGGTTTCCTCTCTCAGCCTGTAGAAGTTTTTCATGTGATGAACCCGGCCTGTTTATACCGGGAAAATCCATCGGATGTGACGTCATGCACGCCTCGAGAGAGCCTTGATTTTCAGCTCCGCTTACAGGACTAACAGCGTGCAGCCACAGCTTACATTTGGTTAGAGGTGGAGTCCATTAACGGCAATGAACGACCAGCCGCCACCTCAACTCAGACTCCAACACAAACTCCACGGAAGCACAAAAACAACAAAGTTCTATCTGGTGAAGCTCGTCTGTAAAACAGGAAGGCGACCGCCGTCGGGAGAAAACTAGGATCAACATCGGCCCGGCCTTCGATTCATGGAGGGACCTTCGTTCACGAGCAACAGGACGCTGACTTAACGCTTAACGCTCAACGCTGTCGTTGACTTAACGGACACAGGTGAAGCTGTTAACAAGACGTTATTATACATATATACATTTAAACAATATTTCAGATGGATTAAATATCTATCACGAACACATCATCGCCTTCAGTCGAAGGATTTAAATGAATTTAAAGATTCAGAGCAAATGTTTTATTTATTCATTTGATTTATTTATTTGACCTTTATTTGACCAGATGATGAACTGAGAGACGATTCTCATTTACCATGACGACCTGGGACGCAGCTTTTGGGACGCAGCTTTTGGGACGCAGCTTTTGTGTTTGTGTAGGAGGAGCAGTGTGAACTTTGACCTCACCTGCGACCCAGCACCGGTCCAAAAGGCCCTCCTTCCTCTCCAGGACGAAGGAGAGAGCCGTCAGGCCCACGGCCAGGTAGAAGGTGATACTGGAAGAGGAAGAGGAAGAGGAGGAGGAGGAGGAGGAGGAGGAGGAGGAGGAGGAGGAGGAAGAGGAGGAAGTTAAACGGCAGCAGGTTGTCGTGAAGGTAAAGAAGACTGCGTTGCTAGGAGGGTTGCCGGTTCAATCAATAAAACCTTGTTCAACTTCTCTAATTCTGTTTGGTAATAACATAATAACATAATAACATAATAATAATAATAATAATAATAATTATAATTATAATAATTATAATATAACAACAGTTGATATCACTGACCTGAGAATGGCTCCGGGCGTCACAAACGTAGTGAAGTCTGTGTTTGAGCTGCCGTAAACCGGCTCTTCAAACTGCAGGACGACACAAACAAATGATTAGAACTGACTTTATGAATCAGTCCGTTAACACATGCAGCGTTCAGAGTGTATTATATTTCTGTATTGTCGTCAGCTTGTTTACAAAGTAGTGTTTTTTATGTGTTTCTGTTTTGTTATTACGCTCATTTATTTCTTCTTCTACCTTTATTGGCAGCGCCACCAGGTACGACATACTGCCCAACTTATTCTCCACAAAAGCCTGCGAATAGACGACACAGTAATAAACTTTAAACACATTTAGTATAGTAATATATAGTGAATAAGAAGAATAAACTTCATTTATACAGCACTCTTCAAAACTAATAAAGTCCTATACATATGTTAATAATAATAATAATAATAATAAAAAGATAATGATAATAATGTTGATCATAAAATAATGATAATAATAAACTTTATTTATACAGCACTTTAGATAGCTACACTTAAATAAAACACTTAAGATAGATAATTAAAAATAATATAAAAATTAAATGGAATAAAATACCCAACAATAATAATAATAATAATAATAATAATAATAATAATAATAATGATGATGGTGAAATAAACATCAGAGATCCTTTGCTACAAGCAGAAACTGCAGGAGCAACTTAGGACATGGTGTTGCACGTCCTCCTCTAAATAACATTCATTGGTGGCAAGGTGGTCAGAGCATTCACATTGCTGGGAACCCTTTTGATCATAAAATAATAATAATAATAAACTTTATTTATAAATAAATAAAGTTTAAATAAATAAAAGGATGTGTTGAATGATTTCTGATTGTATCTCTCAACATCTGGATATTTGCACGAGGCTCCAGCTGACGAAGCAAACAGATGAAAACATATTAATTAATACCTGGAAGGCCTCGTGGAGTTTCTTCTGCAGCATAACGGCAACCTGTCGATCTAAAAACAGAAACAGCAGACTCACAGTCCAGGATATCTGGGTCATGTTCACTATATTTTCTACATGCATAGTGCATGTTAATCCTCACAATGTTATGAAATAGGCAGATGTGAAGAATTTAAATTCAATTGAATCCACAAAAAGCACATCCACATGCTAGAACATCACTTCAGTTATAAACTTCTTTAAATTGCACCGAGGAGTTTATTGCCATGCGTTGTAGTGACAGTTGTTCAATGCAGTTGTAATGAAATTGACCCATTTCAGTAAAAACTAAAACTAAAACTCTGATAAATCTTACTCGTGAGGTCCAGCCAGACGTGAACTGATCCTCCATCAACCACCTCTCTGGAAACCTGCCGCTGCATCATCCTGTAACATCAGGGACATCATCTGAACATCTGTTTATAACATTCAGCAACAAACTGGAATACAAACAAAAACAAAACGGGACGAGAAGATGAAGATTTAGATTCTCTGCATATCGTCTCCAAGTCATCTGCACATCTGGAACGGTAATAATGATTACGTCATTCACAAGTCACTCGGCGTGCAATAAGAACAATAATCAGAACGCCGCCATGTCGTCTGTCCTGACTGCAACGTAAACACATCTGTGTAGATACGCGACGCTCAGAGCTGGTGACGGGACGTAGAATAAAGAGCGAGAACAAATAACACACAGGACTTTAAACCAGGAGACCAACATCTGGTCCGCTCACCTCTTGGTCAGGTAGCTGGTGAAGTTCTTGCCGAAGCCGATGACGCCCCAGTACTCTCCGTTATAGATCCCATCGAAAGCATCCGAATGGGACACGGGCACCTACGGATCAATAAAGAACAATAAACATCTATATATATATATATATATAGATTTATATACTAGGGGTGGAACGGTTCACAAAGCTCACGGTTGGGTTCATATCACGGTTTGGGGTTCGGTTCGGTTCATTTCTGTTCCAGCGAGGAGGTCGTGTTCTGATTTCAACAGGCTTTTCATTTATTTGACAAAAATAAGTTAACAAATGTTTTCCTTAACAAAAATATGGGTTCCATAAGGAACATCAACTCTTCTTCATCGTCAAATCTTAATTGAAAGAATAAGTCTTCTACAGTCATTAGTGCAAACAAAACATGCAGCTTTGTTATTTTCATATAAATATGATGTCATTATAGAATAAGGCCATCAACGTATTTGAAGCACAAGCTCAACCAGAACTAACCGCGACTAGAGAACCGCGACTAGAGAACCGAACGGTTTGGATTTTTTACCTGAACCGTTCCATCCCTAATATATTAGAACCGTTTGGTTCTCTAGTCACGGTTCTCTAATATATATATATATATACTCTATATATATATACATAATAGTTATTATCTGTTTATTGAGCAGCTTGATGAGAGCGGTGTGTGTGTGTGTTTTAGTGTTTTCTACGGTACGTTGAACGGTTGTGGTTCACTGGTTTCCTAGATAATGAAAGTCTCGTGTTTGTTCTGCTGTCAACAGAAGTGAAGTTAAATATAACATCTGGAGAGACGCCTGTGACTTCCTCTCTGGAACCGTTTCAGAGAGCAACAGTATCTGTGACCGTCTGACTGATGTCTGAAGTTACAATCTGAAAATAAATGTGATCAGCTGCTGCAGAGCAGAAATACAGAAACGAGTCCTTCCACTTCCTCTCTGGTTGTGACACATGAACACGAGAACCGGCGGGTGTGATCACGCCTGATGAGTATTAATAAATGAATACCTGGTGCACGCTGGCGTTGTCCAGGAAGGAGAGCAGCGATAGGCTGTAAGAGGAGGGCGAGGTCTCGTTGTTCACCACGGCGACCTGGATCCCATTTGGGTCTCCTCCGATACACAAACAGATCAGAGAGACCTGGATGACGGGCAGCAGGAACTGGAAACACAACGAGCTGCAGAACGCAGCAACGAGGGATTCACACATAATCACTGCTATGATATTCATTACTACATATTACTATTAAAAGTGACATTAGTTGGTTGGTAGCAGTCTGAGCATGTCCTGTAGGGGATGTATGGAGCACTAATTGTGTTTCTTAACAGTAGATATACTGCACGTGTCCAAGACATATTTCCTTCTGGACAACAAAGTCGGACGTACCCCGGCATCCTCTTCATCCGCACCATGGTTTTAATCATCAGGGCGGCGATGTTTCTCCACTTGGGCAGAACGTGTCTGGCTCGAACCTTCCAGTCCGCTGAACACACACAAACACACACAAACACACACCCTGAAAGCTCACTATTTACATCGTTATTTTTATTTTCAGATACTAAAAGGTTCATTCAGCCCACTGCTGTCTGCGTTTCCATAACGTCTAATGACCTGTGAAGATCAGGATCATTAGACGTATGAAACAGCAACATGACGTGAGACGATGGCTGCTGCTGGTCACAGCGGTAAACTCAGTCTGCAGCCTGACGTTCAGCGTTCACGTTGAAATGAAATAATGGTTAGGTCTCGTCTCACTGTGACGACGTTTACCGCTGCATGTATTTACATTTATTACAAGCTTAAAACTAGTACCTGAATATTTGGGAAGTTCCTCTGCAGCTCCCGGTCCGACCTCGAGGATCGGCCGACTCTCGTCCCGCCCGCTCTCGAAGGATTGGCTGTTCTCCAGCGGCGCGCCCGGCGGACTGGACCCCTGTTTGGAGCCGAGCTGGTCCGACGTCTGGCACAGCTGCAGGAAGGCGTGCTCCAGAGTCTGCAGCAGAACGGTAACGTGGGTGAAGAGCGGTTTCATTCTCACCTGCGTACATCTGTAGTAGTATTCATGTCAACTTTAAATCTAGACTTTGTTCATTGCTTCTAATTAAACTGCTTCCTCTCATTTAGGCCGGGTTTGTTTCAGCTTTAACCCTTTCATTGGTCTTATTCTGCTTTAATATAAAGCACCTTGACTTGTTTATGAGATGCGTTAGCTACAGTAGATAACGCTGCCTTGCTTTGTGGTCCCCTGAACAACCTCCCCGCCGCCGCCCTGACTACCAGCATCCCCGGGTGTCCATGCACCCCATGAGGGTGTCCATGCACCCCATGAGGGTGTCCATGCACCCCATGAGGGTGTCCATGCACCCCATGAGGGTGTCCATGCACCCCATGAGGGTGTTAACGAGGACTCACCGTGGCACTGTGCTGTTTCATGACGGCGTCTGGAGGTCCTTCAGCCAGCAGACGGCCGTTCCTCATGAGACCCACCTGGAGAAAAGACAGGATGTTTGTTCAGTAAAGGTTTTATTTATGGATGATATTCTTGTCTATCTGCAGAATGTGGACGTTTTTTCATGTTTGTTTCTGGATAAGACAAACTTAAAGTCACCAACGGCACAAAAACCCCACAAGTATTATATCTTTATGTCCAGACTCGGAGCAGAATAGAAAAGCTTCTTAAACAGCATTTTAAACCAAATGGGACAATAGTTTCTCCAGTGAAACCCAAACTGATGAAGTTCTCTCAGGGACACATCACGTGTTCTAAACGGAGCAGGAAACAGTCAAATGATCACTCTGTGAATGTTGATTCACAAAAACGTTTAAAAGCATTTTTCACAATCACATGAATGAGCAGAGTACCGCTGTCTGCAGGTTCTTCATACTTTATACTAGGGATGCACCGATACCGATACCAGTATCAGGTATCGGGCCCGATACTGTGCTCATGTACTCGTACTCGAAAAACAGCTCCGATACAACGGCACCGATACCACTTTACAGCCGCGTGACGTTAACCTCTCGTCACCATCTTTCAGGTCCTCATGTATCGGCGAGTACCCAAAAGTAAGTACTTGTAATCGGCCTGAAAAAAAGGTAGTATCGGTGTATCCCTACTTTATACGTATTGTTCGTGTTCTCATTTCAGGTTTGCATCAGCAGATAATCCCCAAATCAGTATGAGATAAACCACAAGTGGATCCTCACAATGAGAAGTACACTTCAAGTTTATTTGATGAAGTAAACTTAAGTATAGTTCAAGTATAATCCCAGGTATACTTTATGTGAAAAGTAAACTAATATCAAAGTACTAGTAGTATACTTGTAAGTGTACTACTTCAATACTTCTTGGGACTGAATTGGCCCACTGTTTAGTTCATAAACTTTAAATATAAGAGTAGTAAACTTTGAGTACACAACTAGTTTACATCCAAGTTGTATCTTGCACTGCAAATATAATATGAATTTAAAGGTATACTGTTAGTTCACTAGTTATATAACTGACTTACTGAAAGTACACTTTAAAGTATACTCTCAGTAAACTACTAGTTTAATAGTTTTCAAGTTTACTTGTGAGTTTTCTTTAAGTGAACTTATAGTACTCAGACAAATATACTTGTCTGTATACTTGTCGGTATAAGCCACGTTCACTTAGACTTCTCTGTATAGTTGCTAATCTAAGCCAAGTGTACTTCAGTGTAATGTTGTTAAGTGTATCTCTGATGAGAACATAAAAAGTAATCTGAACTCATACTTTCTTATTGTCAGTTTAAAGAAGTAAACTAACAGCACGTGAGTGAACGTGCACACAGAGCTGCGGTCCGGAGGTCACACATTAGTGTTTGTTCAGTTAAAATATTTTCTATCTGAAACCAGCAGACACGTTTTCTTTGAAAAACATTTTATTTTCGTCTCCCAGCAGATGACATGAGGTGGACGGGTGATGGTGGGAGATTATTGAACCACTAAAGAGAAGTGAAAGTTTAGCTTCTGCAACGCTGAGACAACAAAACGACTCTGGTGTAACTCTCACTGTGTAATGTCATTCTTCCACTGGTACAATCATGTTAATAGTCTGGTAATAATCAATTCTGTTTATATTGTTCCTATTTTTATATTTCCTTCTATTTAAATTGTTCATATCTTGTTTTGCTTGTTTTACTGTTGTATCTTGCTGTTTGTTTTTTACTGATGCTTCTTGTTTCTGCACTATACTGTATATATCCTCTTTGATGCTGTCCACTGTAACTTCCCCACCGTGGGACTAATAAAGGAAGATCTGATCTCTTATCTTGTATTAGTTAAATCTGTTTCACCTCTGCCTGTTTCCTTAAGTTCATTATGAATGCACAGAAAATAAAGGCCATATAATCTTACAGGAATAGTTTGATATTTGGGGAAATACACTTATTCTCTTCCTCGACAAGAGTCAGATGAGAAGATGGAAACCACTGTCATGTCTTCATGTGAAGTATGGAGCTACATTTCAAATAAAAAATGACTTGATGACCCGCTCACACTTTTCTCTGCTTTAATAGTCTGTAAGTATGGAGCTACAGCCGAGTCACCTTGCACGGCAGCTGGATTCTCACGATGTCATGAGATCCTGTGAGAATTGCTGGATCACATATCACATGAAGATCTACCTTAGCTGCGGTCAAAAAGTCAAAAAATGACGTCCTAACGTCTTTTCCTAACCACACCCAACCAAGCAGCCAGACCACGGACCAATCAGCCTCCTGTGAGGAGCTGCTGAGCGCCGTGGGCGTGGCTTGATGACACAGAGAGGCGACTGTTGCTTCTAAACAACGGCGGCGGCTCCTGAAGAGGTTAACGTAGACGAGGCAAGAGCATCAGTTCTATCACAACTGAAGGGTATTTCTAGTTTGAAAGAAGAGCAGAGAACGACACTGAGGATGTTTTCGCTCTTCTCCCGACCGGCTTCGGCAGGAGTTTGATTGACAGATGCTTCATCCAATCAGTTGCCACGTATTTTTTGAACGTGCTTTACTAACAGGTTCCTGTGACGGCTTCTCACATGACTCTGTGTATGGATTACACAGACACGAGCTGAGAGTGGTATCAGTCTGTCTAACTCCCAGGAGAAAGCTAATGAGCATATTTCCCAAACTATACCTTTAAACAAAAAGAAAACTACGTGACTTGTGGCGGTTTAATCTACAAACGTACACACATAGAGCACGCTGGGTTTTATGGACTTTACATACAAAGCAGATTACTGTGAAACAATGATGGGACTCATGGAATCACTGGATTTATGCTGAGCCAAGCGTTAGTCTGACCAGCCTGAAGGTGACATGTCTGTAGTCTTACTGTACGTATAGAGTCCATTAACCTGCTGGTACGGCATGTGACCATTCACCACAACACGTGTGTGTGTGTGTGTGTGTGTGTGTGTCTAAAGAAAGTCTAAATTCTCTGATTGCAGTTTCTTAAATGTGAATATGTTCTGTTTTCTTTCCTCCTCTGTGACAGTGAACTGAATATCTTTGGACTAAATGAGACATTTGAGGACGTCATCTTGGACTTCTGACATTTTATAAACCAAACAAGTAATGGACAGATTAATAGACGATGTAAATAATGGTTATTGCAGCCCTAGTTTTGTTTTTATAGGATTTGTTCATCCTTCAAACTGATTCATGAACCCAAAGAAAACCAGCTTGGAACTAAAGATGTTTGTTTGGTCGTCATCATGTGAAATAAAAACACCAGAGAGCTTCTATAGAGACTCTGTAGGACGTGTTCTGTCCCTCGTGTCCTCTCAGTCAGTGAGAGCTTTTGTCCTCCTGCCAACACTAATAAAGAACTTCATCTAAAGAGTTGACACAGTGCCGATTATCAATGGACTCATTGTCTGTCTGTGAGGACCAGCAGGAGACGCGCTGCTTTGTTCTACTGATGCTGAAGCCGTACTCCTGATTCCTGTTAGTGGGCATGTGTAATTCATTTATCCTTGTGTGTTTATGTACATGCATGTGTCCATGTATGAACTCTCTCACCACATTGGCTTGCCTGGCCTCCTCGATGTAGTGGGTGGTGATGATGACAGACACTTTCCCCGTCTTCACAATCTCCACCAGATGCTGCCAGATCCTAGAAAGGAGACGGAGGAAACCAAACTAAATCACATACTGTAACACCTAATCAGGTTTTCACTAAAAACTCTCAGTCTGAAAAAGCTCACAGCTTCTCCAGCAGCAGTTTAACCGCCAGCCGTCTGATCTGATGAGGCGTGGAGCTATTACACATTACACAATGAGACTGGGGGGGGGGCGGTTCTGACTTATTTACTAGAAGTTAGAAACATGGACGTTGTTAGACGGACACAGACGTTCACCAATTTCTGACATTTTATCGACTGATTAATCAACAATGAAAACTCTGACGGCACTCAGAGAGCGCCGACCTCCGCCAAGCTGCCCGACTGCAGCGGTTTGACTTCTGAAAACTAGAGACGATGAAATATGAGGGACATCGTCTCAATATGTAGGACGTGGGACAAGAGATAAAAATGCTGTGTAGTCCCTTGTAAAGTGGGACACCTGGTCACCCTACTTGTCACTAAACTCACTCATCTTCATCCTCTTATCCGGGTCGGGTCAGGGGGGGCAACAGCTCCAGCAGGGGACCCCAAACTTCCCTTTCCCGGGCCGCATGAACCAGCTCTGACTGGGGGATCCCGAGACGTTCCCAGGCCAGAGTGGAGATATCATCTCTCCACCTAGTCCTGGGTCTTCCCCGTGGCCTACTCCCAGCTGGTCGTGCCTGGAACACGATCCCTGCTCCCAGTACGACTGTCGACCGGGCTGGACTGAATCTTGAATTTCCCTCGGAATCAATAACGTTACTATCTATCTGTCTATCTATCTATCTATCTATCTATCTGTCCTCAGTGCGCCCCGACCGCGTCGTGCCCCCAGGGCAGGGCTCGGCCCACATAAAAGGTGCCAGGAGTCTTTGGCGATGTCTGCAAACCACCCGACCCGTCTCGACACACGGACCAAGGAGTCTAACGCACGACCGAGTCAGAGGGTGCAAGCAAAACCCCGTGGCCCAATGAAAGTGAGGGCCGGTGCGCGCCGGCTGAGGCGGGATCACAGCCCAGCGGGGTCGGGCGCACCACCGGTAAGTGGTATCGGAGCCGTTTTGCGAGTACAAGTACATGAGCACAGTATCCGACCCGATACCGGTATCGGTATCGGTGCATCCCTAGTTATTAGGGTTATTAGGATGTGTGAAACGACGTAAGTGTGTGTGATCTCGGTCTGTACTTTTCTGAAAGGGGACATAAATTGGAGAACAGCCAGAGTGGGAATAAAATCTGTACATCTGTGTGTGACATACTTGGATCTGAGAACGGGGTCGACTCCGACTGTCGGTTCGTCCAGGATGAGCAGCTCTGGATTCTGAAGCAGAGCCGCTCCGAGAGACACCCGGCGCTTCTGACCACCACTGAAACACACACACACACACACACACACACACATAAACAGAAACACACACACACACACACACACACACACACACAAACAGAAACACACACACACACACACACACACACAAATAGAAACACACACACACACACACACACACACACACAGAAACACACACAGAGAAGAGTGAGAAAACAGAAACAGGATCAAAGGTTAAGTCAGGTGAATGTCGTCCCGCTCTGAGCATACAGCATACCGGTAGCCAAACCTGCAGGACCAACCGGCCTGACAACACGGAGCAAAACAACAAGCCCTGAGCCAGAGGAGCGTTGGGAGGACAGAACACTGATTTCATTTGATTATTTAGGACCTTATTTTATTGATAACATAAAAAACAATTCATCTGAATGTATCTCTAATTAGATGTTTGATCCTCCTTCGTATTAAAGACAACAGAAAGCGTGATATGAAGCGTGAACAGACTGATGAGTAACCGTGGTGTGTTTATTCATACCAGGAATGTCTTTCTGATTATGCAGAGGAAGGTTTAAACAACCTGGGTGAGATGAGGTGAAGCTTGTTGCATCATCATCTTTAAAACTAAAACACCTTTTCCCAGTGAATCCTCTCTGCCAGCTTCCAGCTCAGCAACATGACATAAATATAGCATGACCGGCTGGTGAACGCTGGACGGAGGGGCCTCTTTGGGAACAGAAAGGTCTTTGTAATGAATCAGGGATGTGAATCAAGCGCTGTAACAAGAGACGCTGATTATTCCTCCTCCAATAAAGCACCATAAAGTACTCCACCGCTTTTATTGATCTCTTATTGGAGAGATCACAACAACATCTTCTCTCACGTCTTGCAGCAGCTGACGAGTTCACATCAGGTCACGCTTTCAAACATAGCTTTAAAGCAGAGGTCTTATTTAGACATATTTGGTGCTTGATTGTTTCCTTTTATGGCTTTTATGAGAACAAGCTTGTTTTGGTCTTTGTGTCTTCCTCTGGGGGAAAGGAAAGGATAGAGATGTGAGTAGTTGTTTTAGTGGAGGTTCTGTATGTTGGGTGGAGAGAGATGAGCTGCCAGAAACAACATGGGCAGCAGGAAGTTGGCAGAAAACAAGACTCAGTCTGAACATACAGACGATCATCTGGTTAATCTGTTTAGTGGCACAATAAACATGATGAATACTTTACTTTGGTAAATGAGAGAACAAGTTTAACATCCAGTATGCACAAGTTGTTAAACTTTACAACACAAAGAGGAACTTCCTTACAGCATATAGATTGAACGTCATACATCTGTGTGTGTGTGTGTGTGTGTGTGTGTGTGTGTGTGTGCACGTTAATTCGGGTAGTTCAGGAGTCAAAGTCCACGGGTATAAACTGTCTGTATCTAACATCTATATAAATCCTATTTTAGGTGTAACTGCAGCAGTATGATGCACTATAGAACGGACCTCCATTCAGTCCTGCACAACAAGCTGCGTTGCGTGTTAAACTCTGGTACTGATACTGGTATCGGTGCATCCCCAACTACATGTGGTGGTTTTACCTGAGGTTTCGGACCAGACTGTGCTTCTGAGGTAGATCCAGGAAGTCTATGAGGAAGTCCATGCGAGCCTGGGTTTCCTTCGACGTCAGGCCGTGGATTCGGCCGAAGAAGGTCAGGGTGTTAGCGATGGTGAACTCGTTGTACAATGCCAGCTCCTGTTCAACACAAAGATCAGTGAGGGGAGGTGTTGCTAGAAACTCATATTTCATTTTGTTTTAAAGGGAGTGTTAGTAAGAATCAGAAATGTGTTGTTAACAGCTTCACCTGTGTCCGTTAAGTCAACTAAAGTCAGCGTCCTGTTGCTGGCGCTTGTGCTCGCTCTACATAGACATGAAGGAGCATCGCTCAACACAGTGAGGAGACACACGTCAGCTAAAAGCACAATATCACTCTATATTCCAGCTGCTTGGCAGTAATGTTAGCTGACCAGACCAAGGTCTCTCCATGAATCAATGCTGATCCTAGTGTTGGCTTTTCCCGCCTCAGCCTCCCGACCGCGGCCGGAGGGAACGGGGGAGACGCCGGAGTTTTGGTCGGAGACGATAACGTTTCTCTTTAAATGAAAGATTGATTTGTAAGAAGTGGCGTTTACCTGCGGCATGTACCCGACCATCCTCCCTGGCACGTCGTGACCGGGATACGCAGGTGGCTTCCCCAACACGGAGATGTGACCCCGAGAGATTTTCAGAGTTCCCACGATGCATTTCAGAAGTGTGGTCTTCCCACATCCGCTGGGTCCCAAAAGGCCGTAACTGCAACACAAAAAACATTTTAGATCAAACTAGACGGCTCTCTGAATCAGTTTATAACTGGTAACGTTGTGAGAGTTTGTGTTTGTCATGTCGTCTTTAGAGTAAACAGCGTGTGGATTTATTAACAGATAACTAGTCAGTCATTACGAAGGTGAATCCAGAGGAAACGTTAGAGAGAGTGTTGATACAATCTGACACGGGACGAGCTTAAAGAGATCCTCGTCAGTGTCTTCAACAAAACTGAGCTTCATGGACTCTGCTGGTTAAAGAGAACATGTTCTACTGTTTTCAGAACATCTCACTAAAGACGAGACTCTACTGTCTCTTATCACAAAAAAAAACACATCAGCTTTGTCATTCAGCACATTTCTAACCTGCTACCTCCTGACCTCCTGGTGGCTTTGACTGACTTGTTCATATTTATCACTTCAAAGGTGAGCAGACTGGTTTCAGCCAGGTCAGGGGTCAGGGGTCAGGGGTCAGCAACCTTTACTATCTAAAGAGACATTTTAGGCAAAAAACAATCTGTCTGGAGCCGCAAAACATGTGATCATTGTGATGAAGGTAACACAGTTTATAGTCTAAGTATATAATATATCAGTCTAATGCAGTGAGGGACAAAGAGACAATGTAATACAGAGTATTAGGGCCACATTGAGGGAAACAACATCTGAGATTTACACAATAAAGTCATAACTTTCCAAGAATAAAGTCATAACTTTAAGAGAAAAAAGAAAATAACACGTAAAATAACTACTCTATAATATTATGACTTTATTCTCTAAATCTCAGGTTTATTTTTCTCCTCAATGTGGCCCTAATACTCCGTGGTAGCGTCGTAGCGTCGTACCATAGACCTACAACTATGATAAATGAAAATGAGAATGTAAACGTGTCCAGTGCTTGTGTCTGTTTAGAGCTATAAGGGAGAGGTGGAGGTGTAAAATACAACTAACAGTATATCTTATTAAGAGTTGGGTGTAGTTAGCTTTTCAATACTTCTTGTTATTTGTAGTTCTGCAAACTGCCATCTTTTCTTGTTTCTATTTTCTCTGATTCTCTATCACTGCCTTTGTTTAACACGTCCACTGTAAAAACAATAGTTTTAATTGACCAGACAAACACAGTCAATGTCCAGGCACAAGGACAGATAGGACTGATTCAGTTTTGACAGACAGATAAATGTCTAATGGATCAATGAAAACAGGTTTGAGTCGGTGCGCTCCACTCACATCTGTCCCTGTGGCACAGTCAGGTTGAGGTTGCCGAGGACCTTCAGTTTGCCGTACGAGCGGCACACGTCTCGACACTGGATGGCAGAATTCTCCTGTCTGGCGGGCGGAGAAGCCTCCAGATCAGCCGTCATGTTCCCCTCCTTCTGCTGGAAGAGAGCACAACAACACCGTGGTAAACAGCAAGAACCATCTGCATGACTGACTGTCTGCAGAGTTCACCAGATAAAACACCAGGACAGCAAGACCTGAGAGAATCACTACAATACAACAAGACCTGAGAGAAATCACTACAAGACAACAAGACCTGAGAGAAATCACTACAAGACAACAAGACCTGAGAGAAATCACTACCAGACAACAAGACCTGAGAGAAATCACTACAAGACAACAAGACCTGAGAGAAATCACTACAACACAACAAGACCTGAGAGAAATCACTACAACACAACAAGACCTGAGAGAAATCACTACAACACAACAAGACCTGAGAGAATCACTACAACACAACAAGACCTGAGAGAATCACTACAACACAACAAGACCTGAGAGAAATCACTACAACACAACAAGACCTGAGAGAAATCACTACAACACAACAAGACCTGAGAGAAATCACTACCAGACAGCAAGACCTGAGAGAAATCACTACAACACAACAAGACCTGAGAGAAATCACTACAAGACAACAAGACCTGAGAGAAATCACTACCAGACAGCAAGACCTGAGAGAAATCACTACAACACAACAAGACCTGAGAGAAATCACTACAATACAACAAGACCTGAGAGAATCACTACAACACAACAAGACCTGAGAGAAATCACTACAACACAACAAGACCTGAGAGAATCACTACAACACAACAAGACCTGAGAGAATCACTACAACACAACAAGACCTGAGAGAAATCACTACAACACAACAAGACCTGAGAGAATCACTACAACACAACAAGACCTGAGAGAAATCACTACAACACAACAAGACCTGAGAGAAATCACTACAACACAACAAGACCTGAGAGAATCACTACAACACAACAAGACCTGAGAGAAATCACTACAACACAACAAGACCTGAGAGAAATCACTACAACACAACAAGACCTGAGAGAATCACTACAAGACAACAAGACCTGAGAGAATCACTACAACACAACAAGACCTGAGAGAAATCACTACAACACAACAAGACCTGAGAGAAATCACTACAACACAACAAGACCTGAGAGAATCACTACAATACAACAAGACCTGAGAGAAATCACTACAACACAACAAGACCTGAGAGAATCACTACAACACAACAAGACCTGAGAGAATCACTACAATACAACAAGACCTGAGAGAAATCACTACAACACAACAAGACCTGAGAGAAATCACTACAACACAACAAGACCTGAGAGAAATCACTACAACACAACAAGACCTGAGAGAAATCACTACAACACAACAAGACCTGAGAGAAATCACTACCAGACAGCAAGACCTGAGAGAAATCACTACAACACAACAAGACCTGAGAGAAATCACTACAAGACAACAAGACCTGAGAGAAATCACTACCAGACAGCAAGACCTGAGAGAAATCACTACAACACAACAAGACCTGAGAGAAATCACTACAATACAACAAGACCTGAGAGAATCACTACAACACAACAAGACCTGAGAGAATCACTACAAGACAACAAGACCTGAGAGAATCACTACAACACAACAAGACCTGAGAGAATCACTACAACACAACAAGACCTGAGAGAAATCACTACAACACAACAAGACCTGAGAGAATCACTACAACACAACAAGACCTGAGAGAAATCACTACAACACAACAAGACCTGAGAGAAATCACTACAACACAACAAGACCTGAGAGAATCACTACAACACAACAAGACCTGAGAGAAATCACTACAACACAACAAGACCTGAGAGAAATCACTACAACACAACAAGACCTGAGAGAATCACTACAAGACAACAAGACCTGAGAGAATCACTACAACACAACAAGACCTGAGAGAAATCACTACAACACAACAAGACCTGAGAGAAATCACTACAACACAACAAGACCTGAGAGAATCACTACAATACAACAAGACCTGAGAGAAATCACTACAACACAACAAGACCTGAGAGAATCACTAAAGACAGCCCGACTGGAGGCCGGCTCATATTCTGCATGAAAACAGTTCAGGCCATGAGCTAAGCTTATTAAATAAATACCCGAATGCCTTCAAAGCTATCTCTCATGTAAACTCTCTTCAAATGAGCGTCGAGCAGCAGGAGAGAGAACGACAGCCGAGAGTCAAGTTCATCAACATCATAGCCGACATCATGATTCCATAAACACAGACATATGATTCATCAAAATGAGACTAAAACAAACTACTAATGTCACAAAATGGTCAAATGATTGTACATTATGGCACTTTTGGCGTTATTGGTAGTACAGATATGATAATTATTGTACATCTGGAAACGCTGATTATAAGAAGGGACTTCTGCTTGGCGCTGCACATTTTGGTGAGAATCTTTCTGACAATTCAACAACATTTCCCTCCTGACTAAGATCTACTCCTGTGCAGACGTTTGTAGCTCCATCAGTCGGAGCGGTGCTGATTTATTAACCTCTACAGCCCTTTAGGGTGCTGGAAGGTTCTCCTAGACAGACAGACCCAGAATAACTGAAGAAGAGCTCCACTAGCAGGTCTATCTGCATGATCCTGATCTCTATGGAGAGATAAGACCTCAGAGGATTCATCCCCAGTGTCAGTAACATGGTGACTGGTACTCTGCCGGAGTAAACTGGGATGAACCAAAGGAAACATTCACATTGTTATCCTCTCCTAAACTGTTCTCTAGATGAGACAGTGGATAACACCATTATAGCAACGATGCCGTGCACAGAGACGCCTCTGAATTCATTCAGCAACTCCTCCACTACAACTGACTACAATATAAATAACACAAAGCACATAGATTCTACAAAGGTTTAGTAAGGATAGGACCAGGAGGACTCTCCATCTGGACCACTGGGATACCCAAAGGTTTAGTCAGGATAGGACCAGGAGGACTCTCCATCTGGACCACTGGGATACCCAAAGGGTTTAGTCAGGATAGGACCAGGAGGACTCTCCATCTGGACCACTGGGATACCCAAAGGTTTAGTCAGGATAGGACCAGGAGGACTCTCCATCTGGACCACTGGGATACCCAAAGGGTTTAGTCAGGATAGGACCAGGAGGACTCTCCATCTGGACCACTGGGATACCCAAAGGGTTTAGTCAGGATAGGACCAGGAGGACTCTCCATCTGGACCACTGGGATACCCAAAGGTTTAGTCAGGATAGGACCAGGAGGACTCTCCATCTGGACCACTGGGATACCCAAAGGTTTAGTCAGGATAGGACCAGGAGGACTCTCCATCTGGACCACTGGGATACCCAAAGGGTTTAGTCAGGATAGGACCAGGAGGACTCTCCATCTGGACCACTGGGATACCCAAAGGTTTAGTCAGGATAGGACCAGGAGGACTCTCCATCTGGACCACTGGGATACCCAAAGGTTTAGTCAGGATAGGACCAGGAGGACTCTCCATCTGGACCACTGGGATACCCAAAGGTTTAGTCAGGATAGGACCAGGAGGACTCTCCATCTGGACCACTGGGATACCCAAAGGTTTAGTCAGGATAGGACCAGGAGGACTCTCCGTCTGGACCACTGGGATACCCAAAGGGTTTAGTCAGGATAGGACCAGGAGGACTCTCCATCTGGACCACTGGGATACCCAAAGGTTTAGTCAGGATAGGACCAGGAGGACTCTCCATCTGGACCACTGGGATACCCAAAGGTTTAGTCAGGATAGGACCAGGAGGACTCTCCGTCTGGACCACTGGGATACCCAAAGGTTTAGTCAGGATAGGACCAGGAGGACTCTCCGTCTGGACCACTGGGATACCCAAAGGGTTTAGTCAGGATAGGACCAGGAGGACTCTCCGTCTGGACCACTGGGATACCCAAAGGTTTAGTCAGGATAGGACCAGGAGGACTCTCCATCTGGACCACTGGGATACCCAAAGGTTTAGTCAGGATAGGACCAGGAGGACTCTCCGTCTGGACCACTGGGATACCCAAAGGTTTAGTCAGGATAGGACCAGGAGGACTCTCCATCTGGACCACTGGGATACCCAAAGGTTTAGTCAGGATAGGACCAGGAGGACTCTCCGTCTGGACCACTGGGATACCCAAAGGTTTAGTCAGGATAGGACCAGGAGGACTCTCCGTCTGGACCACTGGGATACCCAAAGGTTTAGTCAGGATAGGACCAGGAGGACTCTCCATCTGGGCCACTGGGATACCCAAAGGTTTTAGTCAGGATAGGACCAGGAGGACTCTCCATCTGGACACTGGGATACCCAAAGGGTTTAGTCAGGATAGGACCAGGAGGACTCTCCATCTGGACCACTGGGATACCCAAAGGTTTAGTCAGGATAGGACCAGGAGGCTTCTCCATCTGGACCACTGGGATACCCAAAGTGTGCCAAATGGGTTTTCTACCTCTTGAAAGTGAATCTGACTCTAAAATCCTCCTGATATCCACTACAGGAGGCTATGGGCACACAATGGAGCCTTTAACCATGACATTCACCCTGAGCACCATCGCATTCTACCATTGTGCATCAACACATTCTACCATTGTGCATCATCACATTCTACCATTGTGCATCATCTCATTCTACCATTGTGCATCATCACATTCTACCATTGTGCATCATCTCATTCTACTATTGTGCATCATCACATTCTACCATTGTGCATCATCACATTCACCCTGTGCATCATCACATTCACCCTGTGCATCATCACATTCTACCATTGTGCATCATCACATTCACCCTGTGCATCATCACATTCTACCATTGTGCATCATCTCATTCTACCATTGTGCATCTTCACATTCTCCCATTGTGCATCATCTCATTCTACCATTGTGCATCATCACATTCTACCATTGTGCATCATCTCATTCTACCATTGTGCATCTTCACATTCTCCCATTGTGCATCATCACATTCTACCATTGTGCATCTTCACATTCTCCCATTTTGCATCATCACATTCACCCTGTGCATCATCTCATTCTACCATTGTGCATCATCTCATTCTACCATTGTGCATCATCACATTCTACCATTGTGCATCATCTCATTCTACCATTGAGCATCATCTCATTCTACCATTGTGCATCATCTCATTCTACCATTGTGCATCATCACATTCTACCATTGTGCATCATCTCATTCTACCATTGTGCATCATCACATTCTACCATTGTGCATCATCTCATTCTACTATTGTGCATCATCACATTCTACCATTGTGCATCATCACATTCACCCTGTGCATCATCACATTCACCCTGTGCATCATCACATTCTACCATTGTGCATCATCACATTCACCCTGTGCATCATCACATTCTACCATTGTGCATCATCTCATTCTACCATTGTGCATCTTCACATTCTCCCATTGTGCATCATCTCATTCTACCATTGTGCATCATCACATTCTACCATTGTGCATCATCTCATTCTACCATTGTGCATCTTCACATTCTCCCATTGTGCATCATCACATTCTACCATTGTGCATCTTCACATTCTCCCATTTTGCATCATCACATTCACCCTGTGCATCATCTCATTCTACCATTGTGCATCATCTCATTCTACCATTGTGCATCATCACATTCTACCATTGTGCATCATCTCATTCTACCATTGAGCATCATCTCATTCTACCATTGTGCATCATCTCATTCTACCATTGTGCATCATCACATTCTACCATTGTGCATCAGTAGAACATCAGTAATAAACTCCTCCGTTGTATAATTCAGACTCCAGATGGAGTCCAATAGATCGTTAAATAGATAACAGATAGTTTTATTATAATAATGAAATATGATGAAGTAGATAATAACAGATCAGATCAATAACAATGTAAAGAAGAGAACAAAGTCAAGTATGAACATTCAATATAATAATATTATAAAGTAAAGATAGAGTTTCTCCTGCGTTGATTTAGTAACTACAATATGGAAATGATTGTGAGTCAAACCTCGTTTGGACTAAATCCAGTGTGAGTGTTGTTTTAGTGGCGTTAAGGCCTCGTCTGTTACAGACTAGTCACACAAAACACCAACACAGCATTTAATGAAGCTTTTAACACAGCTCAGCTGGACCGGTACCGGTACCGGTACCGATACCGGGTCCGTCGGGTAAAAGAGGTTCAAAAGGCTTTACTGCAAGCAGCTGAAAGAGAATGTGAACCCTCAGTAAGCCAGTCACCAAACCACTGAGCAGATCCACAAGCAGGGAGAGAAACTAGTTTCCCTTTTAACCCCAGCAGTCCAACATGATTGTGACTTCTGGCATCACAACACACAGAAACAACTCCACGTTCCTCCGATGTGGTTTCTTTGCATCTTGTCAAGCTTCAGCAGACACAGTATCTGGGTCGTCAAACAGTCCTTCTCCTAGTAATCTCTAATAACGGCCTTCTTTCACGGGTTTCCCCCGGTCTGCAGCTAACTCTCTGCTTTAATCCAGCATCTCTCATTCTCCACTGAGGAGATTAGGAAAATTGCATTGCATAATCTGACGCATTGGGTTGGCCTCACCTTTGGCACTATTAGCCTACATCTGCAAAATATACACAAAGACAGAATCTCACCCACGTTTCTGTGTGAATCAGCCTGCAGCTGCTGGAAGCTGTGATCACTCTAGACGACAAACTGGCAGTAAATGTCAATGTGATGATGGAGGAAATCTAAGCAAACACTCAGCCTGGGAGGAGATGGAGGAGAAGAGGAAAGGATGAAGAGCAGCTGATGAGTGAGTCCACAGACTGGAGACGACTAAAGAGAACACAACACAAACATCTCCGCCCAGTAGAAGCAGAGTGGAAGAACAGGTTCAGTTCATCCAGCCAGCAGGCGGAGAACGATGCTTTCCTCTTAACCCAGGGGTCAGCAACCTTTACTATCAAGAGAGACATCTCAGACAAAAAAACAATGTGTCTGGAGCATCAAAACATGTGATCATTGTGATGAAGGTAACACACTTTATAGTCTCAGTATATAGTATATCAGTCTAATGCAGTGAGGGACAAAGAGACAATGTACTACGGAGTATTAGTGTCACGTCTCTGGCCTTGACTCCAGGAGTTTTTCAGTGTTCTGCTTTCCCTGGGTCTCCCCCTCCCCTGCCTGTGGGTGTGGCAGGGGCGCGGCTTCCTCATCAGGCACCTGGTCTCACTCTCCACTCTGCACTCTGCACCTGTCAACAATCACCTAATCAACCCACAGTACAAGAACACCAGCTTTCCTGCCAGTCCTCGCCAGATTGTTCTGCCTACCAGTTGGTATTTTCTCGGCCGCTCTGTATTCTACTTACCAGAGTTATTCTTATGTTTCCTAGTGCTTCTGATATCTAACCTTGTGTTCTCCTGTCTTCTGGATTCCAGTGCCAGCCTCCCATCGAGCCATCCTCACGCCGCCGCAGCTCATTCCTCCAGCTGCTCCACCCTGCTCAACAGCCTGCCTGTCCCCTGCCTTCTCCAGTGCCCTCACCACCTTTAATTATAATAAATCCACCTGACTTTCAACCACCATCCAGCTGTGTCTGTGTCTGCTTCTGGGTCCTAAACCAAAGCCCTCACAGAACAATCTGGCCACCATGGACCCAGCAGACACAGAGTCACTCCGCCATGCTTTAGCCTCCCAGGGTTCGCTGGTTGGACAACATGACAAGATCCTCCGTGAATTGGTGGAGAATCTGCGAGCTCTTTCCTCCAATGTCATCCAACTCGGCAGCCAAATGGACCAGGTCAACGCCCATCTCACAGCTTCATCTGCCACAGCAGCTTCACCAGCTGACCCCCCACCAGCGCTCCCAACGCCTCCACCAGGGCATGCCACCCCAGCCCCACTAGCTCGGGAGCCTTTCATTCCGACTCCAGAACGCTACTCTGGGGATTTGGGGGCTTGTGGGCGGTTCCTTCTCCAGTGTTCTCTCGTGTTCCAGCAGCAACCTACCACCTACGTTTCAGATAAGTCACGCATAGCATTTATGTTGGGTTTACTTACTGGCAAAGCTTCTCAGTGGGCTACAGCTTTGTGGGAGAGGCAGTCTCCTATTTGTAATTCTTACCCGGTATTTGTAGCTGAATTGCGAAAAGTTTTTGATCATCCTGTTCAGGGTAAAGAGGCTGCTAACCGTCTCCTCTCCCTCCGTCAGGGCTCTGGATCAGTTGCAGAGTATGCAGTTGAGTTTAGGATCCTGGCAGCAGAGAGTGGGTGGGATGAAGTGTCTTTACAAGGAGTGTTTGTTCATGGGTTAGCTGAGAATATTAAGGATGAGTTGGCTGCAAGGGATGAGACTGATAGTTTAGACTCCCTCATTTCCCTGTCCATACGCTTAGACAACCGTCTTCGTGAACGCCGTAGGGAGAGAGTCAGCCGCCCGCATGCCCCCACTTCTCCTTTCCAGTCCAAACCTGCCCCCCGGGTGATCCCTGACAGCCAGTTCTTCACCAGCCAGCCCCTCAGTTCCTCAGCATCACCCTCAATGGAGGAGCCCATGCAGTTGGGACGAGCTCGCCTCTCACCCTCAGAGCGCCAACGGCGAGTCAAGGCTGGTGTGTGTATCTATTGTGGCACGGTTGGCCACTTCCTCGCTTCTTGTCCTCACCGGCCAAAAGATTAGGCTCATCCGGAACTGGAGAGGCCCTGATGAGCCACACCTCCACCTCTCCATCAGCCCCTCACCCCCGAATGCAATTTAATGCATCCCTTGTGTGCCAGGGTGACTCTATCCCCCTTCTTGCTCTGGTTGATTCTGGGGCTGATGATAATTTCATTGACTCCACCCTTGTTACCCAAGCTGGGATCCCTGTTGAAGCCCTTCCTGCTCCTAAGGATGTCAATGCGCTGGATGGAAGGCTCCTGGCCCGCATTACTCATCACACTGTTCCCCTGAGTCTCATCCTGTCAGGTAATCATCACGAATCTATAAAACTGCTAGTTATTCCCTCACCTCATGCTCCTGTGGTCCTAGGTCAGCCCTGGCTTAAACTCCATAACCCCCATATTGATTGGTCCACCGCATCTATTGCTAGTTGGAGCACCTTTTGCCACTCCCACTGTCTCCAGTCAGCCCTAGCTCCCTCTCATTTAACTGCTGCTCCTACTTTTGAGCCCCCTGACCTCTCTTTAGTCCCTCCTGTGTACCATGGCTTAGGTGAGGTGTTTAGTAAGCAGCGGGCCCAAACCTTGCCCCCACATAGGCCCTATGATTGTGCTATAGACCTGCACCAGGGTGCCCCCCTTCCCTCGAGCCGTCTCTATAAACTCTCCCGTCCCGAAAGGGAGGCTATGGAGAAGTACATCAATGACTCACTAGTTGCTGGCTTTATTCGACCCTCCTCTTCTCCTGTTGGTGCCGGCTTCTTCTTTGTTGCAAAGAAAGATCACACTCTACGCCCCTGTATTGATTTCCGTGGCCTCAACGACATAACTGTTAAAAACAAGTATCCACTACCCCTCATCGACCCCTCTTTCGAGCCCCTGCACAAGGCCACTGTTTTTTCAAAGCTGGACCTCCGGAACGCCTACCATCTGATCCGAGTCAGAGAAGGAGATGAGTGGAAAACTGCATTTAACACTCCCCTGGGCCATTTTGAGTATCAAGTCATGCCCTTTGGCTTCACCAACGCCCCTGCAGTTTTCCAGGCCTTGGTTAATGACATCCTCCGTGACATGCTGAACCACTTCATTTTTGTTTATCTTGATGATATACTCATCTTCTCCCGGAACATGGAAGAACATGTCCAACATGTGAAGTTAGTGCTCCGTCGTCTTCTGGAGAACAAACTGTTTGTAAAAGCTGAAAAGTGTGACTTCCACGTGACTTCTGTGAGTTTTCTGGGCTTCATCATCGAGCAGGGGCAGGTGAAGACGGACCCAGCAAAGGTTCAGGCGGTGGCTGAGTGGCCCAAACCCACTACACGGAAACAGTTGCAGCGGTTCTTAGGATTCGCCAACTTCTACAGACGGTTCATTCGAGACTACAGTAGAGTGGCGGCCCCTCTCACACAACTCACCTCCCCAGCCATCCCCTTTACTTGGACGCGGGAGGTTGACATAGCATTTGACACTCTGAAACAGTTATTCACTAGTGCTCCAATTCTAACTCACTCTGATCCCTCTTTGCAGTTTGTCGTGGAGGTGGATGCCTCTGATTCAGGTGTGGGGGCCGTCCTCTCTCAGCGGTCTCCTAAGGATCACAAGCTGCACCCCTGTGCCTTCTTCTCCCGGCGCCTTTCTCCGGCGGAGCGCAACTACGATGTGGGAAACCGTGAGCTGTTGGCGGTGGTTCTGGCACTTGAGGAATGGAGGCACATGCTGGAAGGGGCTGAGCAGCCATTTGTAGTTTGGACAGACCACAAAAACCTCTCTTACCTCCGCTCTGCTAAACGGCTAAATTCCCGCCAGGCCCGGTGGGCTCTGTTCCTGGGAAGGTTTAACTTCATTCTCACTTACCGTCCTGGCTCACGCAACACCAAACCTGATGCCCTCTCCCGCCAGTCTGTCCCAGAGAAATCCTGCTCTGAGCCAGAAACCATTCTACCTCATTCCTGTGTGGTGGCCGCAGCTACATGGGAGATTGAGACCTGCATACGGGAGGCACAGCGCTCTCATCCAGACCCAGGTAATGGCCCTCCTAACTGTCTGTTTGTGCCTGATTCAGCCAGAGCTCAAGTTCTACAATGGGGCCATTCATCTAAGCTCACCTGCCATCCTGGCTTCCACCGCACCCTCTCCTTCATCAAACGGCGGTTCTGGTGGCCATCCATGACCCGCGACACCCGTGCCTTTGTGTCCGCCTGCTCCGTCTGTGCCCGCAGCAAGGCCTCCCATCAACCCCCAGCTGGTCTCCTGCGGCCTCTGCCCGTCCCCAGCCGACCCTGGTCCCACATAGCTGTGGACTTTGTCACCGGTTTACCCCCGTCAGAAGGTAACACAATCATATTGACTGTGGTAGACCGTTTTTCCAAGGCTGTGCATTTTGTCCCTCTCCCTAAATTACCTTCAGCCACAGAGACTGCGGACCTCCTGGTCCTCCATGTGTTTCGTCTTCATGGCATCCCCCAGGACATCGTCTCTGACCGGGGACCACAGTTCTCCTCCCAGGTCTGGAAGGCTTTTTGCCAGGCTCTGGGTGCCACAGCTAGTCTCTCCTCTGGGTACCACCCTCAAACGAATGGGCAGACGGAGCGGGCAAACCAAGATCTCGGGGCAGCCCTGCGTTGTGTCACTGCTCACCACCCGTCCTCCTGGAGTAGACAGTTACCCTGGGTTGAGTATGCCCATAACTCACTCACCAGCGCCGCCACAGGTATGTCCCCCTTCATGGCCTCTCTAGGCTATCAACCTCCCCTCTTCTCAGTCCAGGAGGAGGCTGTGGCGGTGCCATCGGTCCAAGCCAACATCCAAAGGTGTCGGCGGATTTGGAGAGAGGTCCGGTCTGCCCTTCTCCGTTCAGCTGTCCGGAATCAACGCCTTGCTGACCGCCATCGATCCCCTGCACCCACTTACCAACCCGGTCAAAAGGTATGGCTTTCCTCCCGTGACTTGCCCCTTCAGGTGGAGTCCCATAAATTGGCTCCCCGATACATTGGACCTTTTGAAGTTGACAAGATCATTAATCCCACTGCTATCAAGTTAAAGTTGCCTTCATCTCTGAGAGTCCACCCCACGTTCCATGTTTCGCTGCTTAAGCCTGTGTCTTCCAGCCCCTTGTGCCCTCCAGCCGAACCCCCTCCACCCCCCCGGATCATCGACAATCACCCTGCCTTCACTGTTCGGCGGATTCTGGACGTCCGTCGCCGAGGTCGGGGGTTCCGGTTCTTGGTTGACTGGGAGGGTTATGGCCCAGAGGAACGCTCATGGGTCCCGCGCAGCTTCTTTCTGGATGCCTCCCTCATTCGGGACTTTTATCGGGAGCATCCAGACAAGCCTGGGGCGCCCGGAGGCGCCCGTTGAGGGGGGGGTCCTGTCACGTCTCTGGCCTTGACTCCAGGAGTTTTTCAGTGTTCTGCTTTCCCTGGGTCTCCCCCTCCCCTGCCTGTGGGTGTGGCAGGGGCGCGGCTTCCTCATCAGGCACCTGGTCTCACTCTCCACTCTGCACTCTGCACCTGTCAACAATCACCTAATCAACCCACAGTACAAGAACACCAGCTTTCCTGCCAGTCCTCGCCAGATTGTTCTGCCTACCAGTTGGTATTTTCTCGGCCGCTCTGTATTCTACTTACCAGAGTTATTCTTATGTTTCCTAGTGCTTCTGATATCTAACCTTGTGTTCTCCTGTCTTCTGGATTCCAGTGCCAGCCTCCCATCGAGCCATCCTCACGCCGCCGCAGCTCATTCCTCCAGCTGCTCCACCCTGCTCAACAGCCTGCCTGTCCCCTGCCTTCTCCAGCGCCCTCACCACCTTTAATTATAATAAATCCACCTGACTTTCAACCACCATCCAGCTGTGTCTGTGTCTGCTTCTGGGTCCTAAACCAAAGCCCTCACAATTAGGACCACATTGAGGAAAACACATCTGAGATTTACTCAATAAAGTCATAACTTTATGATAATAAATTCCTAACTCTACGTGAGAAAACATTGTATTAATACGAGATTAAAGTCATAACTTTATGAGAAAAAAAGAAAATAACACGTATAATGACTACTTTATAATATTATGACTTTATTCTCTAAATCTCAGATTTATTTTTTTCCTCAATGTGGCCCTAATACTCCGTCGTACCATAGACCTACAACAATGATCAATAAAAATGAAAATGTAAACACAGAACAGTTATTAATGTCCATGTTTAAAGATCCTCAGGGAGCCTCTGGAGAGGAGCTGAAGAGACGCAGGTTGCTGACCTCTGACCTCTGTCTTAAGAAAACCCACCGCACTCACAAACACACAGCCTTCTGCTCTGCCTGTAACAGCTGGCTCTACTCAGCTCTACTCAGGTGGCTCTACTCAGTCCTCCACATTAATTACACAACATTTATTTATCTAAAATTTAGTTTTTTGTCCGTATTTTGCACAAAAACATCAAATATTTGATGTTTTCAGCTTCACAAGTTGCCACAGGAGGTCTCTCCTACCATCAGACTATATAACTCCTCTTCCTCCTGCAGGAAGGACAGCTGAAAACACAGAACACTGAGGACAAATATAACATCAATATAGCAATACTACTTTTTACATTCTCATGTGCAATATCAATATTAATGTCGTCATGTGCAATATTACTTCTTTTTCTGTTTTTTTTTTAGCTTACTTTACTTTTTTTATTTTACTTATCTTATTTACTAATTTTATTAAATGCATCTTACTTTATTGTTATTCTATCAGACACTGGTGCTAGAAATAGTACTTTTTATTTCATAAACTTGAACTTGTAATTTTGAGCAATCTCTGGCACAAGAATTCCCTTGTGGATTAATAAAGTTATATCTTTATCTTATCTTATTCACGTGATTTTCACTGTTTCCTCTCATAAAATGTCTGAATGTAAACTCAGCTGAGAGGACATCACTTTGAGCTCTGGCAACTTGTGATTTTTGACATTTTAAGTGTTTGATAATTTAATCCAAATCCAGAATAGTTAGAAACCCACTAACTAATAATAGAGAGTATTTAGCTGCAGTCCCAGGCCTGGTCTATAATTAGAGAAGAGTCGTGCACATTGTGCCTCTGCAGTCTGCAGGTTCTGCTGCTGAACTCAATCAGCTCAACAAAGACTCTGTTTTTCATGCATACTCTCATGCACACTCTCATGCACACTCTCATGCATACTGTATTTCTGCTCTGTTGATCAGGATCAAGTCCTACCTCGCTGCCAACGTTGTTGCCAACTGTCGTCACAGCCAAGTGGAAGAAAACGAGCTCGACGGAGTTCAGATCTCTCCGGAGTCAACAGCAGCAGAGAGGAGAGGAGAGGAGAGGAGACTGACAGACAACCTGACAGAGAATCACTGCTGTCCGGATGTTAGAAGCAGCAGAACCTCCTAGAATACATCCACTGACCAGCTGCTGCTGCTGCGCTCTCACTTCTGCTCTGCGCAGCAGCAGCAGCAGCGTCAGTCACACGTGAGCTGCAGCAACACGACGCACGGTGCACGGTGCTCAACCCTTTCCCCTCTCTCTCTCTCTGTAGCTGCAGCTCATCCTTCCTTCTGTTCTCTAAACATTAATTATCTTCTGGATATTGTGCCAAAACCACATAACAGACATTGTTGCGGTTGCTCCGGAGGAATGCATCCTGCAGAGCTCCTCTCCATCTCCATCTCTCTGCAGCAGCACCGTGCAGCGGCAGGCCTGCTGTCAGGAGACGGACAGGAGTCGGTCTCAACCCGGCATAGTTTCCGCAAAGAGAGCATAACACGAAATGATCCATAGAGCATCTTACCCGCTCCTCCATCTCAGTGCAGTCTGCAGGACCGGGAGACATCACAGCATCATCAGGACCAGCAGCCACCGCGGCCATGGTGGAGGAGGGATGGATGGAGGGAGGAGGAAGAGAGAGGGGGAGGAAGAGATGAGGAAGAGGAGGAGAGAGGAGAAGAGGAGGAGAGAGGAGGAGATGAGGAAGAGGAGGAGCAGAGAGGAGATGAGGAAGAGGAGGAGGAAGAGAGAGGAGGAGGAGGAGAGGAGGAGGAGAGGAGGAAGAGAGAGGAGGAGGAGGAGATGAAGAGGAGAGAGAGGAGGAGGAGGAGGAGAGGAGGAGAGGAGGAGGAGGAGGAGAGGAGGAGGAGAGGAGGAGGAGGAAGAGGAGATGAAGAGGAGGAGAGGGAGAGAGGAGGAGGAGGAGGAGAGAAGAGGAGGAGGACGATGAGAGAGGAGGAGGAGGAGAGGAAGAGAGGAGGGGGATGAGAGAGGAGGAGAGGGAGGGATGGAGGGAGGAGGAGGAGGAGGAGGAGAGGAGAGAGGAAGAGGAGGAGATGAGGAAGAGGAGGAGGAGGAGGGGAGAGGAGGAGAGAGAGGAGAGGAGAGGAGGAGGAGGAGGAGGAAGAGGAGAGGAGGAGGATGAGAGAGGAGGAGTGGAGGAGAGTGAGAGAGGAGGAGGAGGAGAGAAGAGGAGGAAGAGGGATGGAGGAGGAGGAGGAGATAGAGGAGGAGGAGGAGAGGGAGAGAGGAGGAGGAGGAGGAGAGAGGAGGAGGAGGAGAGGGAGAGAGGAGGGGGATGAGAGAGGAGGAGAGGGAGGGATGGAGGGAGGAGGAGAGGAGAGAGGAAGAGGAGGAAGAGGAGATGAGGAAGAGGAGGAGGAGGAGGGGAGAGGAGGAGAGAGATGAGGATGAGGAAGAGGAGAGGAGAGGAGGAGGATGAGAGAGGAGGAGGAGGAAGAGGAAAGGAGGAGGATGAGAGAGGAGGAGGAGGAGGAGGAGGAGAGGGAGAGAGGAGGAGGAGGAGGAGATAGAGGAGGAGGAGGAGATGGAGAGAGGAGGAGGAGGACGGGAGGAGGAGGGAGGGATGGAGGGAGGAGGAGGAGGAGGAGGAGGAGGAGGAGGGAGGAGGAGGAGGAGGAGGAGGGAGGGATGGAGGGAGGAGGAGGAGGAGGAGGAAGAGGAGAGGAGGATTACAGGATATACATGTTTATATATATATATAGAGAGTATATATACATGTTTATATATACATATATATAAACATGTATATATACATGTTTATATATATATATATATATATATAGAGTATATATACATGTATATATATATATATATATATACAGTATATATACATGTTTATATATATATATATATATATATAGAGTATATATACATGTTTATATATATATATATATATACAGTATATATACATGTTTATATATATATAGAGAGAGAGTATATATACATGTTTATATATATATATATAGAGTATATATACATGTTTATATATATATATATATAGAGTATATATACATGTTTTCTGAGCATGCTGAAGGAACCTGAGACCAGAGGTTTTCATTACCAATGTCTGCTTTGCTGTAATTGACATATTATGACAGATAAAGCAGCTTGATATTATATGAGATAACACCAGTTAACCTGATGTGATTGGTATATCTGCCGTGTAACCAACCTGCCTGGAGGAGTGATCGATAGCCTGCAGTCATCTCATTTAGTCTTCACCTTCAGTATTATGTGTCCGCTGTCAGGAGGTCGTGTTCGGTTGCATTTCTCCTCCACTTCCTCCGAGTACCAAGATGTATCAGGCTGGTTCATCTGTTCAAAGAGGAAACATGTTCCCAGCCTTCCATCCAGGGCGTGTTGGACATTTATTCATCCATCAAACTCTGAAAAGAAGATTCATATTCATGAACAAGTTATGTGGACATTTATTTTCATAACATGGTTTGAGATTGTGATGTAGCTCCTAAATAAACCACAAGATGGAAGCAGAAACCAAAAGAGACTCATCACTGAGTAACAGACCAGACTTTAATCACTGATGGGGAATGAAACTCATTTATTGTTCTACCTGAACTGATTTCAACAGATTAATCACATCCAACCAGGTCAGTTCAGCACCTGGAATACATCTGAGCACAAAAATAAGAAGCCAAGAAAGTTTACAGCACATAAAACCTTTATGAAGTAGATTCATAGAAAGTTTACAGCACATAAAACCTTTATGAAGTAGATTCATAGAAAGTTTACAGAATATAGAAAACCTTTATTTTTACTTTAGTAGATTAACAAACAGGTAAACAGCACAGGTAGAGATCCAGACCAACCAGGGAAGAGTTCATTATAATTTACAGTCGTTTTACAGTAATTTTGATACTTTAAGCTGACATTTTGATGATATTTGTGTTCTTTTACTGAAGGATTTAGACTGTTCGTCAAACAGGTTTAAACAGCTGCTGATGGAGATTTATTTGGAGGATTTGACTTCACACACAAGAAGCCAAAAGCAGCGTCTCTGTTTCAGTGGGCTTTAGTGGCTGAAGACAGTCTCTGGATGCAGTTTATCAGCTGTTAGAGTCGCTTTGAAAACTCCATCAGAGAAGGTTTCCAAGCTGCTGGCGTTGCCTAGCAACGGCTGCTAACCTGGTGGGCGGGGCTTATGGAACAGTCTTCCTCTGATCTGTGATGTCACGTTCTACAGTGGCTCTGATGCCTTTATGACGTCAGAGATGTGTCTACACTAGAAGGCTTTAAATATCTCTAACATTCACTGTTAGTCAGTACAGCAGCACGGCAGCGTGAGACTACAAGCCAAGGAGTTGGACCATAATAACAGTACAGCATTAATTCCAATGGAGACATTAGGAACATCACACAGAGAGGACATGGCCCAGGTTTATGTACGTGATACCGTTGGCCTGCTGATCGCGGCGTTTCTCAAACAGATCACAGCCAAACAGTGGAAACTGGTTAAATCAGGCAGACCTGATGAAGTCACCACAATACTGACGGCAGACCTGCTTTTAGACATCATAACAACCTCGTCTAAAGCCGTCTTGAAAGCTCTCGGGAGCGCAACTGTGGTGTCCGAACAAGACATCAAATCCAGTCTGGGCAACGTGATCCCTGAGAGTTTTGCGACGGCTCTGGACGTTACCGGCGAAGCCCGGTGTGTCAGCGCGGAGCGATTGACCAGCTTGATCACTAAAGACGTCGCAGTCAGCGTCAAAAGTGCCCTCTCCAGTCCTGAGGGCAGGATCGAGCGTGTCACTCCCCCCCGCAGACTGAACATCATGATTCATCAAGCCTGCAAAATGTTAAAGGCATTCGCAGGCAAGATGGAAAGTGTGTTGTCACCGTGCACGGAGGGAACAAGTCCAGCCACCCCCCAGGAAGAACACGTGACTGAGCAACCAGAAAGCCCAAGGAGGGGTTCAACAGCGAACTCTGACATTGAGGTTGAAGACATCCTATCTGATGAAGAAGAACTTGAGAGGGCATTGAAGAGGATCATTGAACCTCTCTTCAACTGCATGCCTGAGGAAGCTGGTAGGATACCTACAGTCTTCATGTTTAAAGGTAATGCACAAGAGATTGTTCGCTCCCTGAGGGAAGACATGATGGACGACTCAGAGACTGAGACCAAACCGCCCAACAAAGGAGTCGGAAAGAAAACCAAGGCCTTTCTGGCAAAGGCCTTTGTCAAGGCTTGGTTGTACCGGACATCGGCACAGATCAAGGCCAAATTCTACCAGGACGCCAAAGTGGAAAGCAGACAGTCGGTGCAGTCGTTCATGAAGGAGGTCGATGATCTGCTTGAAAAAAGAGCAGAACTACACGCTCTTCTTGAACTGGATCCGTTCACAATCATTCCCAGAAGTCAAGTGGTGATCCTCACACGGGCCTTCAGCAGTCTCCTCAACAGACACCTCCCACATGGGCTCCAGCACCACCTGTTCTCTCAGTCACCTGCTGACGTGTTCATACAGGACAAAGTGCTCTCTTTCCTGGCTCTGACCAGTTGGTGGATGAGCTATAAGGCCGGTCGCCACATTGAACGGTTGACACAAGATCTGGATTTGATGCCAGAATCAAAATCACCGATATTAGAGAGACCCGGATCTTTGACCACTGCTGCAGAGCCTGGCCCGGTACGTGAGGAAACGGGACCTGCGCTGGATTTAACGTCACAGGAAGAAAAGAGAATGGCCGTCCAGACACTCGTGGAACAGCTGGTTTCACGGACATTCAGGAAAGTCAAAATTGACTGGTCCGTGAGAGACCCCGAGGCCATCACCAAGCGCCTGTTTGAAAGAACGTGGGCCGAAGTGGAGGGTGTGGATTTTGATGCCACCTCAAAGACATGGAACAAGCTGGACAAGGTCATTCTCCAGGAACTGTGTAAGAGGAGGGGCAATGCAGAGATGGTGCTGGTCCTCATGTCTGTGGCCGACCCAGAGTTTGATACCTGTCTCGCCTCCTTAGTCAAAGATCACCTGACGAAACCAAAAAAGACCAGTTTCTTCTCACGTGTGCGCAAAGCCATCTCCTCTATGTTCTGTAGGGGAAAGGTTGGTGTTGTGTAGGCGACAGGTGATGGTAGGGTGGACTCCAGGTGATCTGGTTTCTCCCACATTCAGGCTCTCAGTGCCACCTCAGTAGTCAACAGTGTGTTCTCTACTCTGGTGGTACGTCTGGGTTTACTCCAGGTGATCTGGTTTCTCCCACATTCAGGCTCTCAGTGCCACCTCAGTAGTCAACAGTGTGTTCTCTACTCTGGTGGTACGTCTGGGTTTACTCCGGGTGAACCGGTTTCTCCCACATTCAGGCTCTCGGTGCCACCTCAGTAGTCAACAGTGTGTTCTCTACTCTGGTGGTACGTCTGGGTTTACTCCGGGTGAACCGGTTTCTCCCACATTCAGGCTCTCAGTGCCACCTCAGTAGTCAACAGTGTGTTCTCTACTCTGGTGGTACGTCTGGGTTTACTCCGGGTGATCCGGTTTCTCCCACATTCAGGCTCTCAGTGCCACCTCAGTAGTCAACAGTGTGTTCTCTACTCTGGTGGTACGTCTGGGTTTACTCCGGGTGATCCGGTTTCTCCCACATTCATATGCATGTGCATATAAACATCTAATAACTAATTACATCAAATCAAAATAATAAATAATAAATAATAATAATATTACATTTCTGCTCATCTCTCTCATCTTTGTAACTGTTTATATGATTTAATGTTGTTTAGATTTTAAGTTCTGGGTGTTTGTAAAGCACTTTGTAACCTTGTTTTGAAAGGTGCTGTATAAATAAAGTTATAATTATTATCATCATGTGCTGTAAGAGCTGTAAATATTCAACTCAACTACAAATTCACATTAGTATAAAGTACAAAGTAAAGTGTGTTCCTTATCAACAGTGTTTATTCAGATGAAAACTGTATCAGCATTAAAGTTCTAGTCATGACCCGCTGACGTTGCTCGTCCCTCCAGGACATGTGGATGAAGAATGAAGACTTGGGTCATCCTTCTAATCCATCGTGGTCCTTTTCCTCCGTGTTTGGTGAAGACGTTGAAGCAGAGAAGGTGTTTAGCACGCTTTGCTGAAACATCCATTCCATCACAGTCTGAGTTTCTCAGATCCAAACTCAGGAGTCCTCCAGGTTGTTGTCCTCCAGCAGCTCGGCGAGTGTCTCCTGGTCGGAGAACTCCTGCAGCGAGGAGTTCATCTCTTCCAGCAGGTCCTCTCCCAGCAGGAAGCTCTTTACATCGTGCACCGTCATGCCGATGCGGTGGTCCGTTATTCGGTCCTGGGAAAAGTTGTAGGTTCGAATCTTCTCTGATCTGCCTTTGGTGCCGATCTGGAGGAGAAGGAAGAAGAAACATGGGAAACATTAAAAAGGTCCCGTTGCTCTTTCAGCTTCATGCTGTAAAGTTGACTTCACATCCTTTTGGCCTCGCTGCCTTTATTCTGCACTTCTTATTCTTTCCACCTCTTATTAAACAATATATACTAAATCAGTTGAACAGTCAGATGTGTGGAGCTTTTTAGATTCTATTCATTTACTTGTTTGGCATTTTATTTCATTTACAGTCACGTCATGAAATTCAACATCCTACAGGAGATGTTTCAGAAATAAAGTCCTTCAATATTAACCATCACTTGTCACACCTGTATTTCATATTATACATGAATATCTCCACCTGTATTTCATATTATCCTGTATATTATATTATTGTATGTATCTGACCTGTATTTTCCGCTGGTTGTAGCGTTTGCTGGTCTCCTCCTCGAGCTTCCTGCTGTAGAGTTTTGCTCTCAGAGCCTTCATGGCTTTCTCCTTGTTCTTTATCTGGGACCGTTCCTGCTGACACTCTGCGACCATGCCTAATGAACACACACACAGGTATTAAAGTACTACTCTTATATGTTCTTAAGAGAAAGACAGAGCCCTGCAACCAGACAGCAGCAACACCCAACTTAAATGACTTTGATATGAGATAGAAGCCCAGCTCAGGCGTGGGGACCGTTGACCATCGTTGACCATCGTCTGGTGTTTTATGAACATGTGAAAATCTTCCTGAATCTATTGGCTGTGTTTATAAATACTAAAATGTTATTTAAAACCTCAACAATCAGGAAATGTCATGGGAGGAGAAACAAGTTGCAATTCCATTCTGTCACTTGTTGTCCAGCTTTATAATCTAAATGTAGAAATAGAGTCTGTTCATGTCCTTCTATCTACCCACTTCTATCTACTACAACGCCAGGCGTTTCCAGTCTTTACCTGTCGGCAGGTGGACTATTCTGACTGCGCTGTCTGTGGTGTTGACGTGTTGACCTCCAGCTCCACTTGCTCTCTTCGTTTCTATCTTCAGGTCCTTCGAGTTTATCGTGAAAGAGATCTGAGACAAACACACAACACTCATCAGTTACTTACATCTGAAGAACAAACCTACAGTACACATCCTACCTGCTCATCCTACCTGTACCATCCTACCTGCACATCCTACCTGCACATCCTACCTGTAACATCCTACCTGCACATCCTACAGTACACATCCTACCTCCACATCCTACCTGCACATCCTACCTGTAACATCCTACCTGCTCATCCTACCTACACATCCTACAGTACACATCCTACCTGCACATCCTACAGTACACATCCTACCTGCTCATCCTACCTGTAACATCCTACCTGCACATCCTACCTGCACATCCTACCTGCACATCCTACCTGCACATCCTACTGCACATCCTACAGTACACATCCTACCTGCACATCCTACAGTACACATCCTACCTGCACATCCTACAGTACACATCCTACCTGCTCATCCTACCTGTAACATCCTACCTGCACATCCTACCTGCACATCCTACTGCACATCCTACAGTACACATCCTACCTGCACATCCTACTGCACATCCTACAGTACACATCCTACCTGCTCATCCTACCTGTAACATCCTACCTGCACATCCTACAGTACACATCCTACCTGCTCATCCTACCTGTAACATCCTACCTGCACATCCTACTGCACATCCTACCTGCACATCCTACTGCACATCCTACAGTACACATCCTACCTGCTCATCCTACCTGTAACATCCTACCTGCACATCCTACCTGCACATCCTACAGTACACATCCTACCTGCACATCCTACCTGCACATCCTACAGTACACATCCTACCTGCTCATCCTACCTGCACATCCTACAGTACACATCCTACCTGCTCATCCTACCTGTAACATCCTACCTGCACATCCTACAGTACACATCCTACCTGCACATCCTACCTGCACATCCTACCTGCACATCCTACAGTACACATCCTACCTGCACATCCTACCTGCACATCCTACTGCACATCCTACAGTACACATCCTACTGCACATCCTACCTGCACATCCTACTGCACATCCTACCTGCACATCCTACCTGCACATCCTACCTGTAACATCCTACCTGCACATCCTACCTGCACATCCTACCTGCACATCCTACCTGCACCGTAAATGTGACAGAGCTAAAACAGTCAGAGTGTGTTGTCGGTGGCGTCCCTGCATTGTGTGAAGCTGTACCTCGGTGGGTTGGGGCAGGACAGCCACAGTCATGGTGCTGGTGTGCATCCTGCCCTGTTTTTCAGTCCTGGGAACCCTCTGAACCCGATGGACTCCACCCTCAAACTTCATCCTCTGGTAGCTCTGAGGGCCGCCGATGCTGGCCGAGGCGTGTCGGAGTCCACCTGGTGGTAGGTGAGCAATAAAAGAAGAAATAAGAAGTTAAAAGACTAACTTCTCCAGAGTGTTGGGGCCCTGACTCCTTTAGTTTTAAGTCTTGATGGTAAACTGAGCCTTTAATACGTCTATAATCACAAGCTTCTGCGTCCACTGACCTATCTCACTGGTCATGTGCTCCAGGATGTCGAAGGACCAGCCGTGGTGCTGAGCGAAGCCCTGGTACATGTCAAACACCTTCAGAGGAGACGAGACGAGTCAGCATGTCAATTCATCAGGAGCTCTCTCTCCTAAAGGTTGGTTCCCCACCATGGTACCACATGTGACTCACTTATTATCAAATCTATTTCTTATTCTCTCTAAATAAATAAATATGCAGAGACTTTCTTGTTCAGATATTATTTTAAATTCTCAACAAGAACTGTTTAAAATAATAAAGAAGTACTTCCAGACCTCATCAGTGAACAGCATGGCCTCCTGACCCCCGACCCCGGCTGTGACCTCCAGGACCAGGTCGCTCACCTCGGCCTCCTCTTCAGGGATCAACAGATCCAGGATCTGATTGGTGAAGCGAGGTGAACAACAGAAATGTGATGTGTAATCTAAAACTGCATCTCTGAAGAGCAACAGGTACAGGAACCAAACACAGCCAGAGTTAGATCAAAGGTTTAACATTTGACTTTCTGTTAAAGTTCCAGTTTCACCTTTTGTCTGAGATCTTGAATATCTCTCAGACATCCTTCATGTTCCAGCTCGGCCAGCTCTCGCAGGGCTGCGTCTTCGTCTTTCAGGAAAACAGAAACATCCAGTAAATAAATAAACTGAGGTCGTGTGATATGACGATTTATAAACTGATACGATGTCAATTCCTCCACCGTCAGAACATTCACCAAAATGTTCATACGGTGATATTCATCCCTTTAATATCCCTGATTCTACTGGAGCTGAACCGATTCATCAAATATCAATTATTAAATTAATCATCAACTGTTTTGATCAATTCATCATTTTGAGTCATTAAAAGTCTAAATTCTGATTCCAGCTTCTTAAATGTGAATCTGTTCTGGTTTCTTTCCTCCTCTGGGACAGTAAACTGAATATCTTTGAGACATTTGAGGACGTCATCTTGGACCTTTCTGACGTTTTATAGACCAAACAGTTAATCAATTAACCAAGAAAATAATCAACAGATTAATCAACAATGAAGATAATGGTTAGTTTCAGCTCTAGATAGATAATTGATTCGTCGTTCTAGTCCTTTTTCAAGCAAAAATGCCAGATATTGTTTATTTCAGCTTCTCAGATGTGAGGATTTGATGCTTTTCTTCATCATTAATGATCATAAACTGGATATTTGGGGGTTTTGGACTGATGGGTGGATAAAGATAAGGAACTTGAAGACACCATCTTGGGCTCTAACCAGTTATAATGTGAATTCTTCACAATTTTCTAAAATGTTTTAAACAAAATTAATCAATTAATTGATAAAATAATCAGCAGGATATAGTAGAGGATATGGTTTCTTTCCTCCTCTATGACAGTAAACTGAATATCTTTGAGTTGTGGACAAAACAAGACATCTGAGGACGTCATCTTGGACTTTAGGGAACACTGATCCACATTTTCTGATTTTCTAAAGACCAAACAACTAATCGATTAATCAAAAATATAATCAACAGATCAATCAACAATGAAAATAATCAGACTTTATGGTTTAATAGTGGATTTTTGCATCAATGTGAGGAACCTTGATGACTGGATTCACCTAAACAGATTATCACAGGTGATTTGATTTATCATTTCTTATGTGAGGGTGACAAACACTAAAATCATTCTGAGACTTATTGATCATAGTTCTCCACAATAAACGCTGCAGCTGCATAGAGCAATACCTTGTGTACATATACAGTATATATATATATACATATATATACACATATATATACATACATATATATATGTATATATATGTATATATATGATATAAATAAGTTTGTGTGGTGGAAGCAGAGCAAGTCTCACCTTTCAGCAGCGTCTCGATGTCAGCCATCTCTCTCTGTTTGGCGTCCAGCTCTCTGATGGTCTGGATCAGAGGAGCCAGCAGGGACACTTTGGTCCTCTTGTCCCTCAGTTCGTCCTCGTTGCACTGCTCCTCTGTCCCACTGCTGTTGGCTGCTCTCAGGCATTCACTGTACTCCGTCTCCGTCTTCTTCAGGTACTCCTGCACAGACCTCTTAGCAAAGAGCTCCTCCACCGACAGCAGCTTGGTCACCATCATCACAGGTGTGCTGGTGTGGAGACTTCTTACAGTTCTTCTGCCAGACTGATGAGATGTGACAGTTTGTGTGATGACAGTTGGTGTTTTGTGAGATGTGTACAGACTGAAGAGGCTCTCCTTTCCTCTGGGTAGAAGGTTCACGGCTCTCCTGTAGGCCATCGTGTCAGCAGGTGTGTTTGGAGGATGATTCACTGTGTGGCAGAACAAGCAGATCCAGATGTGACTTAGCTTAGGCAGATGTTCCGCTCTAGTCCAGAAGGAACATTCGACCAAAGCCCGTTCAAAATGTTATGGATTATATATGTTTTTATTTCTAACAACAGTATACGCCTCTACAATCTCTATATTAAGAGATATCCTGTATCCAACGAAGGCATTGTTGAATTCGGCGTGTACGACGACGAGCAGAGCTTTATTATTATAGACGTTATAAGACGATAAATAAAATATGTATTATTATAGACGTTATAAGACGATAAATAAAATATGCATTATTATAGACGTTATAAGACGATAAATAAAATATGTATTATTATAGACGTTATAAGACGATAAATAAAATATGTATTATTATAGACGTTATAAGACGATAAATAAAATATGTATTATTATAGACGTTATAAGACGATAAATAAAATATGCATTATTATAGACGTTATAAGACGATAAATAAAATATGTATTATTATAGACGTTATAAGACGATAAATAAAATATGTATTATAGACGTTATAAGACGATAAATAAAATATGTATTATTATAGACGTTATAAGACGATAAATAAAATATGCATTATTATAGACGTTATAAGACGATAAATAAAATATGTATTATTATAGACGTTATAAGACGATAAATAAAATATGTATTATTATAGACGTTATAAGACGATAAATAAAATATGTATTATTATAGACGTTATAAGACGATAAATAAAATATGTATTATTATAGACGTTATAAGACGATAAATAAAATATGTATTATAGACGTTATAAGACGATAAATAAAATATGTATTATTATAGACGTTATAAGACGATAAATAAAATATGTATTATTATAGACGTTATAAGACGATAAATAAAATATGTATTATTATAGACGTTATAAGACGATAAATAAAATATGCATTATTATAGACGTTATAAGACGATAAATAAAATATGCATTATTATAGACGTTATAAGACGATAAATAAAATATGCATTATTATAGACGTTATAAGACGATAAATAAAATATGCATTATTATAGACGTTATAAGACGATAAATAAAATATGCATTATTATAGACGTTATAAGACGATAAATAAAATATGCATTATTATAGACGTTATAAGACGATAAATAAAATATGTATTATTATAGACGTTATAAGACGATAAATAAAATATGTATTATTATAGACGTTATAAGACGATAAATAAAATATGTATTATTATAGACGTTATAAGACGATAAATAAAATATGTATTATTATAGACGTTATAAGACGATAAATAAAATATGTATTATTATAGACGTTATAAGACGATAAATAAAATATGTATTATTATAGACGTTATAAGACGATAAATAAAATATGTATTATTATAGACGTTATAAGACGATAAATAAAATATGTATTATTATAGACGTTATAAGACGATAAATAAAATATGTATTATTATAGACGTTATAAGACGATAAATAAAATATGTATTATAGACGTTATAAGACGATAAATAAAATATGTATTATTATAGACGTTATAAGACGATAAATAAAATATGCATTATTATAGACGTTATAAGACGATAAATAAAATATGTATTATTATAGACGTTATAAGACGATAAATAAAATATGTATTATTATAGACGTTATAAGACGATAAATAAAATATGTATTATTATAGACGTTATAAGACGATAAATAAAATATGTATTATTATAGACGTTATAAGACGATAAATAAAATATGTATTATAGACGTTATAAGACGATAAATAAAATATGTATTATTATAGACGTTATAAGACGATAAATAAAATATGTATTATTATAGACGTTATAAGACGATAAATAAAATATGTATTATTATAGACGTTATAAGACGATAAATAAAATATGCATTATTATAGACGTTATAAGACGATAAATAAAATATGCATTATTATAGACGTTATAAGACGATAAATAAAATATGCATTATTATAGACGTTATAAGACGATAAATAAAATATGCATTATTATAGACGTTATAAGACGATAAATAAAATATGTATTATTATAGACGTTATAAGACGATAAATAAAATATGTATTATTATAGACGTTATAAGACGATAAATAAAATATGTATTATTATAGACGTTATAAGACGATAAATAAAATATGTATTATTATAGACGTTATAAGACGATAAATAAAATATGTATTATAGACGTTATAAGACGATAAATAAAATATGTATTATTATAGACGTTATAAGACGATAAATAAAATATGCATTATTATAGACGTTATAAGACGATAAATAAAATATGCATTATTATAGACGTTATAAGACGATAAATAAAATATGTATTATTATAGACGTTATAAGACGATAAATAAAATATGTATTATTATAGACGTTATAAGACGATAAATAAAATATGTATTATTATAGACGTTATAAGACGATAAATAAAATATGTATTATTATAGACGTTATAAGACGATAAATAAAATATGTATTATTATAGACGTTATAAGACGATAAATAAAATATGTATTATTATAGACGTTATAAGACGATAAATAAAATATGTATTATTATAGACGTTATAAGACGATAAATAAAATATGTATTATTATAGACGTTATAAGACGATAAATAAAATATGTATTATTATAGACGTTATAAGACGATAAATAAAATATGTATTATTATAGACGTTATAAGACGATAAATAAAATATGTATTATTTTAGACGTTATAAGACGATAAATAAAATATGCATTATTATAGACGTTATAAGACGATAAATAAAATATGCATTATTATAGACGTTATAAGACGATAAATAAAATATGTATTATTATAGACGTTATAAGACGATAAATAAAATATGCATTATTATAGACGTTATAAGACGATAAATAAAATATGCATTATTATAGACGTTATAAGACGATAAATAAAATATGTATTATTATAGACGTTATAAGACGATAAATAAAATATGCATTATTATAGACGTTATAAGACGATAAATAAAATATGTATTATTATAGACGTTATAAGACGATAAATAAAATATGCATTATTATAGACGTTATAAGACGATAAATAAAATATGTATTATTATAGACGTTATAAGACGATAAATAAAATATGCATTATTATAGACGTTATAAGACGATAAATAAAATATGCATTATTATAGACGTTATAAGACGATAAATAAAATATGTATTATTATAGACGTTATAAGACGATAAATAAAATATGTATTATAGACGTTATAAGACGATAAATAAAATATGTATTATTATAGACGTTATAAGACGATAAATAAAATATGTATTATTATAGACGTTATAAGACGATAAATAAAATATGCATTATTATAGACGTTATAAGACGATAAATAAAATATGTATTATTATAGACGTTATAAGACGATAAATAAAATATGTATTATTATAGACGTTATAAGACGATAAATAAAATATGTATTATTTTAGACGTTATAAGACGATAAATAAAATATGCATTATTATAGACGTTATAAGACGATAAATAAAATATGCATTATTATAGACGTTATAAGACGATAAATAAAATATGTATTATTATAGACGTTATAAGACGATAAATAAAATATGTATTATTATAGACGTTATAAGACGATAAATAAAATATGTATTATTATAGACGTTATAAGACGATAAATAAAATATGTATTATTATAGACGTTATAAGACGATAAATAAAATATGTATTATTATAGACGTTATAAGACGATAAATAAAATATGTATTATTATAGACGTTATAAGACGATAAATAAAATATGCATTATTATAGACGTTATAAGACGATAAATAAAATATGCATTATTATAGACGTTATAAGACGATAAATAAAATATGTATTATTATAGACGTTATAAGACGATAAATAAAATATGCATTATTATAGACGTTATAAGACGATAAATAAAATATGCATTATTATAGACGTTATAAGACGATAAATAAAATATGCATTATTATAGACGTTATAAGACGATAAATAAAATATGCATTATTATAGACGTTATAAGACGATAAATAAAATATGCATTATTATAGACGTTATAAGACGATAAATAAAATATGTATTATTATAGACGTTATAAGACGATAAATAAAATATGTATTATTATAGACGTTATAAGACGATAAATAAAATATGTATTATTATAGACGTTATAAGACGATAAATAAAATATGCATTATTATAGACGTTATAAGACGATAAATAAAATATGCATTATTATAGACGTTATAAGACGATAAATAAAATATGCATTATTATAGACGTTATAAGACGATAAATAAAATATGCATTATTATAGACGTTATAAGACGATAAATAAAATATGCATTATTATAGACGTTATAAGACGATAAATAAAATATGCATTATTATAGACGTTATAAGACGATAAATAAAATATGTATTATTATAGACGTTATAAGACGATAAATAAAATATGTATTATTATAGACGTTATAAGACGATAAATAAAATATGTATTATTATAGACGTTATAAGACGATAAATAAAATATGTATTATTATAGACGTTATAAGACGATAAATAAAATATGTATTATTATAGACGTTATAAGACGATAAATAAAATATGTATTATTATAGACGTTATAAGACGATAAATAAAATATGTATTATAGACGTTATAAGACGATAAATAAAATATGTATTATTATAGACGTTATAAGACGATAAATAAAATATGTATTATTATAGACGTTATAAGACGATAAATAAAATATGCATTATTATAGACGTTATAAGACGATAAATAAAATATGCATTATTATAGACGTTATAAGACGATAAATAAAATATGTATTATTATAGACGTTATAAGACGATAAATAAAATATGCATTATTATAGACGTTATAAGACGATAAATAAAATATGCATTATTATAGACGTTATAAGACGATAAATAAAATATGTATTATTATAGACGTTATAAGACGATAAATAAAATATGTATTATTATAGACGTTATAAGACGATAAATAAAATATGTATTATTATAGACGTTATAAGACGATAAATAAAATATGTATTATTAGACGTTATAAGACGATAAATAAAATATGTATTATTATAGACGTTATAAGACGATAAATAAAATATGCATTATTATAGACGTTATAAGACGATAAATAAAATATGCATTATTATAGACGTTATAAGACGATAAATAAAATATGCATTATTATAGACGTTATAAGACGATAAATAAAATATGTATTATTATAGACGTTATAAGACGATAAATAAAATATGTATTATTATAGACGTTATAAGACGATAAATAAAATATGCATTATTATAGACGTTATAAGACGATAAATAAAATATGCATTATTATAGACGTTATAAGACGATAAATAAAATATGCATTATTATAGACGTTATAAGACGATAAATAAAATATGTATTATTATAGACGTTATAAGACGATAAATAAAATATGCATTATTATAGACGTTATACGACGATAAATAAAATATGCATTATTATAGACGTTATAAGACGATAAATAAAATATGTATTATTATAGACGTTATAAGACGATAAATAAAATATGTATTATTATAGACGTTATAAGACGATAAATAAAATATGCATTATTATAGACGTTATAAGACGATAAATAAAATATGTATTATTATAGACGTTATAAGACGATAAATAAAATATGTATTATTATAGACGTTATAAGACGATAAATAAAATATGTATTATTATAGACGTTATAAGACGATAAATAAAATATGTATTATTATAGACGTTATAAGACGATAAATAAAATATGTATTATTATAGACGTTATAAGACGATAAATAAAATATGTATTATTATAGACGTTATAAGAAGTGTAACAGGCGTCGACAACAATCTTTTTTTCTTCAGTATTTCCGCGGAAGACGACCAACCACAAACCAAACTAAAACTTTAATTTGGAATTTAAAAAAGCTGTTGTTGTTATTTAGAGCTGGATTTCAACCTACAACACAAAATACACTAGCTGCACTAGAGAAGGTAAACACGGAGGGTTTCTATCTAACTAATAGCAGATGTGATCTCTTCCAGACTCCGCCATCTGGCAGCAGGTTAAAGTCCATCAGGACCAAAACCTCACGCCACAAAACAGTTTCCCCCCCCATGGCAGTGGTGCTCTCCAACAGCCCCTCCACACCCTGTGACTCTCTCTCTCACACACACACACACACTGTAACACACACACACACACACACACACACACTGTGTAACACACACACACACACACACTGTAACACACACACACACACACACACACACACACACACACTGTAACACACACAGTAACACACACTGTAACACACACACACACACACACTGTAACACACACACACACACACACACACACACACACACACACACACTGTAACACACACACACACACACACACACACACACACACACTGTAACACACACACACACACACACACACACACACACACACACACTGTAACACACACACACACACACACACACACACACACACACTGTAACACACACAGTAACACACACTGTAACACACGCACACACACACACACACACACACACACACACACACACACTGTAACACACACAGTAACACACACACACACACACGCACACACACACACACACACACACTGTAACACACACACACACACACACACACGCACACACACACACACACACACACACACACACACACACTGTAACACACACAGTAACACACACACACACACACACACACACACACACTGTAACACACACAGTAACACACACACACACACACACACACGCACGCACACACACACACACACACACACACACACACACACAGACACACTCTATCTCCCCCTCTCTCATACACATACATTTGATAATTGATTAATTGGTTTGGGTAATGTTCTATAAGTAGTAAAAGTCTTGAATGTGAATCTGTCCTCCTCTGTCCTCCTCTGTGTGAATCTGTCCTCCTCTGTCCTCCTCTGTCCTGTGTGAATCTGTCCTCCTCTGTCCTCCTCTGTCCTCCTCTGTCCTCCTCTGTCCTGTGTGAATCTGTCCTCCTCTGTCCTCCTCTGTCCTCCTCTGTCCTGTGTGAATCTGTCCTCCTCTGTCCTCCTCTGTCCTGTGTGAATCTGTCCTCCTCTGTCCTCCTCTGTCCTCCTCTGTCCTGTGTGAATCTGTCCTCCTCTGTCCTCCTCTGTCCTGTGTGAATCTGTCCTCCTCTGTCCTCCTCTGTCCTCCTCTCTGTCCTCTCTGTCCTCCTCTGTGTGTGAATCTGTCCTCCTCTGTCCTGTGTGAATCTGTCCTCCTCTGTCCTCCTCTGTCCTCCTCTGTCCTCCTCTGTGTGTGAATCTGTCCTCCTCTGTCCTCCTCTGTCCTGTGTGAATCTGTCCTCCTCTGTCCTGTGTGAATCTGTCCTCCTCTGTCCTCCTCTGTCCTCCTCTGTCCTCCTCTGTCCTGTGTGAATCTGTCCTCCTCTGTCCTCCTCTGTGTGTGAATCTGTCCTCCTCTGTCCTCCTCTGTCCTCCTCTGTCCTGTGTGAATCTGTCCTCCTCTGTCCTGTGTGAATCTGTCCTCCTCTGTCCTCCTCTGTCCTCCTCTGTCCTCCTCTGTGTGTGAATCTGTCCTCCTCTGTCCTCCTCTGTGTGTGAATCTGTCCTCCTCTGTGTGTGAATCTGTCCTCCTCTGTCCTCCTCTGTCCTCCTCTGTCCTCCTCTGTCCTGTGTGAATCTGTCCTCCTCTGTCCTGTGTGAATCTGTCCTCCTCTGTCCTCCTCTGTCCTCCTCTGTCCTCCTCTGTCCTCCTCTGTGTGTGAATCTGTCCTCCTCTGTCCTCCTCTGTCCTCCTCTGTCCTCCTCTGTCCTCCTCTGTGTGTGAATCTGTCCTCCTCTGTCCTCCTCTGTCCTCCTCTGTGTGTGAATCTGTCCTCCTCTGTCCTCCTCTGTCCTCCTCTGTGTGTGAATCTGTCCTCCTCTGTCCTCCTCTGTCCTCCTCTGTGTGTGAATCTGTCCTCCTCTGTCCTCCTCTGTCCTGTGTGAATCTGTCCTCCTCTGTCCTCCTCTGTCCTGTGTGAATCTGTCCTCCTCTGTCCTCCTCTGTCCTCCTCTGTCCTGTGTGAATCTGTCCTCCTCTGTCCTCCTCTGTGTGTGAATCTGTCCTCCTCTGTCCTCCTCTGTCCTGTGTGAATCTGTCCTCCTCTGTCCTCCTCTCTGTCCTCTCTGTCCTCCTCTGTGTGTGAATCTGTCCTCCTCTGTGTGTGAATCTGTCCTCCTCTGTCCTCCTCTGTCCTCCTCTGTCCTGTGTGAATCTGTCCTCCTCTGTCCTGTGTGAATCTGTCCTCCTCTGTCCTCCTCTCTGTCCTCTCTGTCCTCCTCTGTGTGTGAATCTGTCCTCCTCTGTCCTCCTCTGTGTGTGAATCTGTCCTCCTCTGTCCTCCTCTGTCCTCCTCTGTGTGTGAATCTGTCCTCCTCTGTCCTCCTCTGTCCTCCTCTGTGTGTGAATCTGTCCTCCTCTGTCCTCCTCTGTCCTCCTCTGTGTGTGAATCTGTCCTCCTCTGTCCTCCTCTGTGTGTGAATCTGTCCTCCTCTGTCCTCCTCTGTCCTGTGTGAATCTGTCCTCCTCTGTCCTCCTCTCTGTCCTCTCTGTCCTCCTCTGTGTGTGAATCTGTCCTCCTCTGTCCTCCTCTGTGTGTGAATCTGTCCTCCTCTGTCCTCCTCTGTCCTCCTCTGTCCTGTGTGAATCTGTCCTCCTCTGTCCTGTGTGAATCTGTCCTCCTCTGTCCTCCTCTGTCCTCCTCTGTCCTCCTCTGTGTGTGAATCTGTCCTGTGTGAATCTGTCCTCCTCTGTGTGTGAATCTGTCCTCCTCTGTGTGTGAATCTGTCCTCCTCTGTGTGTGAATCTGTCCTCCTCTGTCCTCCTCTGTGTGTGAATCTGTCCTCCTCTGTGTGTGAATCTGTCCTCCTCTGTCCTCCTCTCTGTCCTCTCTGTCCTCCTCTGTGTGTGAATCTGTCCTCCTCTGGGACAGTAAACTGAATGTCTTTGAGACATTTGAGGACGTCATCTTGAACCTTTCTGACGTTTTCTGACTGTTAATTATAGATTATATAGTTATAAAACCATTCTGATGTTAAATCAAACAACGAACCTGTGATCGATCATCCTGTGATCAGGAACATCCTGTGATCGATCATCCTGTGATCAGGAACATCGGTGAGGATAACACGGGTCCAGTCCAGTCCTGACTGATGTGTAATGATGTGTTAGTGGTGTATTGATGATGTATTGATGATGTAATAATGATGTTATTAAAGATATTGATCTCTAACAGCCTGCTGAAGGAAGCTGACATGTTGAATGTGACACGCATGCGCAGTGGGTCAGATTCTTCTTCTTCTTCTTCAAAGCAGCTTTTAGGTGCATCACCGCCCCCTGCTGGACTGGAGGAGTGGAGCAGGAACATAATACAATAAACAATAATAACAATAATAATAATGAATACAATAAAATACAATAATAATACTACTAATAATTAAATTCTCTCCTTATTCCTGTTGCCCTAAAGTAATTAATTAGAAGATTGTGTACTTTCTATATCGTAGATGTCTTTCCTAGCAGATTCTCCAATGTAATATTTCCATCATTTACTCCTGATAAGATTCTTCTTCTTCTTCTTTATACTTTATTTTGAAAGTTCAAACATGTTAAAATTTTTCATTACAAAAAATTCAGCAAATTTATTTTACAGAATCAAAATATAATATCAAATATACGTAATATATATAATATTATATAAAAGTAAAATAAATTATACGACAAATAAAATGAAAGGAACAGATGAGTAAAAAAAAATTAAACAAAATCTGGGTCTTTTAAACAATTAGAATAAATTTGTCTACAAAGTCTACACAATCTAATAGTTTTTGCCAAGTTCTTGATCATAGTCAAATATGTTTTAAAATCAGTATCATTAAATCTCAATCTTTGTTTTTATGATATCTTCATCATGTTTTGAGAAGTTCTGTAAATCAATCTTCTTCTTCTTCTTCTTCTTCTTCGTCTCCTTCTTCTTCTTCTCTGTGTTGCATTGCTACCACCTTCTGGAACTCGTCAATTACTGCTCCATCTTCATTCAGATCCTGTTTACTGGCTGAATATCTATTATTGTTCCCTCTAATGATTATTTTAATCTAACCAAATAGACAGAAAGCCCTCTCAGACTCAGACAGTGGAGGATAAGATAATGTGAGGGGCATTAAAAAGAAAAGAAAAACAGATAAACATTTATTATTGGAGATATGTATTTAGTGTGTTATTGTAATGTTATGTATTGTGTATTGTGTTTATTCTAATTCATCTGATATTGACCTCTGTGTGTCTGAAGTGAAGTTAAATTGAGCTGAATTGATGCTCTGTGAATAAAGCATACATCCTATAAATGATTCAAGGATGTATGCCTCCTGTTTCATGGCCGGATGTGTACGTGTGCATCCTTCACGATGCCTAAACTGAGTGCACATTGCCTGCACTGCCTGTCACATTTAAATAAAAACATATTTTAATATATGCACCATGTTAGTACAATGTCAACAAAGAGTAACGTTAACTCAGAGCCCCTCTAGACTCTGGATAAAGGATGGTGTAAGATGTAAAGCACTCAGTGAATCTTGTATTTCAGCTCCCTATAATGCATCCTAGCAGGCAGACAGGCTATCGGGGCAGTAGCCGGCTTTGCCCATGCTGTCTTGTAGTTGTATTTGAAATGACTGTGTGGACTTGTAAATTGGATTGATGCTGGGATCATCATTTAATTAGCATTATTAGCACTTCAGTATGTAAAGATGTTAAGTATCAGGGCTCAGAAGATGACCTCCACTCCTCTACATACACAAATGTGTTGCTGCCTGTCTGTCACTGTAGCCTCAAATAGATTATCTTTTAAATTCCCTTTTCAATTGTGTACATTGAACATCAATATAGACCTATATATATATATATATATATGTGTATATATATATATATATATGCATGTATTTACACAACTTCTTTCGATGTCTCCATTAGAGTTTTACAACTAAAACTAATCTACAAATTCTTGCCTACTAAGAGAATGCTAAAAAAAGGGGCATCCAACAATGTGACTTCTGTAGATTGTGTGAGGAGGAAGAGGAGGAAGAGGAAGAAGAGGAGGAAGAGGAGGAAGAGGAAGAAGAGGAGGAAGAGGAGGAAGAAGAGGAAGAGGAAGAAGAGGAAGAAGAGGAGGAAGAGGAGGAAGAAGAGGAAGAGGAGGAAGAGGAGGAAGAGGAGGAGGAGGAGGAAGAGGAGGAAGAGGAAGAAGAGGAGGAAGAGGAGGAAGAAGAGGAAGAGGAGGAAGAGGAGGAAGAGGAGGAAGAGGAGGAAGAGGAGGAAGAAGAGGAAGAGGACGAGGAAGAAGAGGAGGAAGAGGAGGAAGAAGAAGAAGAGGAGGAAGAGGAGGAAGAAGAGGAAGAGGAGGAAGAGGAGGAAGAGGAGTCAGACATTCATTTATTTTGGTATTGTAAGGAAGTTGCATTATTTTGGATTAAAGTTGAAAAGTGTATCTCAGTTTACAAATCCAATTTCTATAGTTTTCCTTTATCCATAATGTTTGGTGATTTAAGGGATGATGAAGAAGGAAACGACCTGAACATCATCATCATCATTATGATGATGGGGAAAGCATTTATATATTTAAATCTATAAAAACACAGCAGTTAAACACTGAACGTTTCAAAATGTTGTTGAAGCATCAGTGGGTTCTTGAGAGGGATGTTAACAGGAATAAAGAACAGAATATGTAATTTTTGAGCGTGGGTGGGATACTTTGAGTCAGGGTGAAGATTGGAGTTAAACAAAAATTAATAAATAAATAATGTTAATAAAGGTCAACTAAAGGGATGTAAATATGTCCTTTTTTGTCTCTATAATAGAATAGATAATTGTGTAAGCGAATGTGCCTAAGACATGTATATGAATGTGTGTGTAGATATAGATATATGTATATATGTATTTATATATGAGGTTGGTTGTATGTATATGAAGATATGTTTTATGTTTTTTTGTTTATATATGTTGTTACAGCTGCCTGTATGTCGCTTTACAAGTATGTGTATGTATTCCTTTAACCTTGCATAAATAAAATAAATAAATAAATAAAACAAATATAGGCCTATATGCTACTGAGAAATCCCTAATGTTTTAGTTATGAGGTGGGTAAGGATCTGGCCCCTTTGTCGTCTTTGCCTGTAAAGCACAACAAACATCATTAAGTGAAAAGTTGAGAGTGAGACACAGAAAGTATCTTACTGTATCCAAACTGAACTACCGCATCCTGCACCTCCCCCCCAACTTCCACCTGGTTTCAGTGAAAGAGCCACTTCACACATTCCAGACGGAGGTGTGAACTGGACTGGGATGTGAATGGCTGCAGTCTATTGGTCCTTTTCTTCAAACAGTGGGACTCCTGACAGAAGTTAGAAGTGGACCTGCAGCTAAACAAAGAGCTGAAACTCGTTCTAGAGCACCAGAAAGTCAAGAGGAGTATGCAGATTATAATCCTCTGTGGTTGATCAGAAACCCCCTTTACACCATGTCACATCGTTCTCACATTATACTTTCTGCTCTACTCTGCTCCTCTATAGACTGGTTTCACTGTATTCTACCAACAATGTACAGCTTTATTCTGTACTTTAGTCTATTTAAAAAACTCTCTACTTCAGTTCTCATCCTGTATTACATTCCATATCTGAATCCCCTGGTCTCTACTGTATATCTCCTATATTTGATTATCCAGCACTTTAGCACTTTTTACACTATATTCACATTTTGAATGGTCCCGTTGTTAACAGTTTTCTTCATCTCCTGGTAGTTTATATCTGGTATATATATTTATTTATTATTATATTTATATATAATATTTATATATTTTTTTCTCTCTTTTTCTTCCTAGTCCTCATTACAAAATAAAATGAAATGAAATATGTATAAAACAAAACAGAGAGAATAAATAAAGTAAAGAAAGAGCAGTCGTAGTTTCAGATCTTCAGTCCTGCAGGTACAAACATCCTTATGTACTTTATTCTCTCCGTGTTTCACGTCGGATGGTAAATACACGTGGGACCACGTCGACTGCGCGCTGACGTCATCACACCAACATGAGATCTCGGCTGATGGTTTAAAGGGGGGAACGCCCTCTGAGCTCTGATTGGCCAGCTCCTTCTGCGCTGTGATTGGTTAACACACTGAGCTGTGATTGGTCAGCCCCTTCTGTGCTGTGATTGGTTAACACACTGTGCTCTGATTGGTCGGCGCCTTTTAGGCACGGATTTCAAATAGAGGCAGAAAGTGACCGCTGAACACACAGCGAACAGCTAACAGCGAACAGCTAGCTCAGGTAGATGACCGCTGATCAGAGAGAGCTTTAGAACAGGAGGAGAAGAGCTGAACACACAGCGAACAGCTAACAGCGAACAGCTAGCTCAGCGGCTAAAGGAGGGAAACAAGAGTCTGCTCTGGATCAGCATCACTAACTAACAGAAGGTAAGAGACTAAACTACACAGGTTAGCATCGTTAGCTAACAGATGCTAACAGAAGTCACATTAAATGTGTTCACTATCTACTCCATAGACCTCCACAGAGTGTTCACTATCTACTCCATAGACCTCCACAGAGTGTTCACTATCTACTCCATAGACCTCCACAGAGTGTTCACTATCTACTCCATAGACCTCCACAGAGTGTTCACTATCTACTCCATAGACCTCCACAGATACACGATGACCTGTTCTATCTATCATGTTAGCAGGAGGCTACATGCTGTCTAGTTGGTCAGCTGTTTGTAATTAACTCTAAATGTAACACTACTAACAATACTCCCGAGCAGAGTGTTGAGTATTGATGGTGTTTGTAGCGTTCAGAGCTGCTTCATTCAGTCAGTTAGCTGCAGGCGGTTAATCCGCTCAGATTAACCTGTAATGTTTATTATTAACCTGTTAATGTGCTCACATCATGTCCCCTCATGTATATTATAACATAACCCAGTGACTTCACATGGAAACACAGATAACTGAGTCTGTGTCTGCAGGTCACCGGCTAGTTCGGTTAGCAGCTCCGTGTAGCGGGTAAACACAGCTCCGTTACTATAAGAGCTTAATGTTAACATGAAGTATCGACCTGTTAATGTGCTCACATCATGTCCCCTCATGTTTATTATAACATAACCCAGTGACTTCACATGGAAACACAGTAACCTGGTCTCTGAGTCTCTGCAGGTCACCGACACGTTTCCCACCAAATCAGCTGCCTCGCGCCAAAATCAATTATTCAAATATATATATATATATATGACAGAAGAGTCAACAACTACATTTAGAGTTTATGTTAACAGTTTAATAGCATTATAGTCAATATGTCATTAATGTCTTTCATGTCAGGAACAGTTTCCCTCCATTAGTAGTAAGATAAGATAAACTGAGCTGGATCACATGTAGAGAAGATCTGCTGCACAGTCCCATTAAAACCACTAACACCAGCTCTGTTACCTGCTTTAATCCACATTAAAACCACTAACACCAGCTCTGTGTTACCTGCTTTAATCCACATTAAAACCACTAACACCAGCTCTGTTTTACCTGCTTTAATCCACATTAAAACCACTAACACCAGCTCTGTTACCTGCTTTAATCCACATTAAAACCACTAACACCAGCTCTGTTTTACCTGCTTTAATCCACATTAAAACCACTAACACCAGCTCTGTTTTACCTGCTTTAATCCACATTAAAACCACTAACACCAGCTCTGTTACCTGCTTTAATCCACATTAAAACCACCAACACCAGCTCTGTTACCTGCTTTAATCCACATTAAAACCACTAACACCAGCTCTGTTACCTGCTTTAATCCACATTAAAACCACCAACACCAGCTCTGTTACCTGCTTTAATCCACATTAAAACCACTAACACCAGCTCTGTGTTACCTGCTTTAATCCACATTAAAACCACCAACACCAGCTCTGTGTTACCTGCTTTCTCTGTGTTACCGGCTTTAATCCACATGAAAACCACTAACTACCAGCTCTGTGTTACCTGCTTTAATCCACATTAAAACCACCAACACCAGCTCTGTGTTACTGTCTTTAATCCACATTACTATCCAGCTCTGTGTTACCTGCTTTAATCCACATTAAAACCACCAACACAGCTCTGTGTACCTGCTTTAATCCACATTAAAACCACTAACACCAGCTCTGTGTTACCTGCTTTAATCCACATTAAAACCACTAACACCAGCTCTGTGTTACCTGCTTTAATCCACATTAAAACCACTAACACCAGCTCTGTGTTACCTGCTTTAATCCACATTAAAACCACTAACACCAGCTCTGTTTACCTGCTTTAATCCACATTAAAACCACCAACACCAGCTCTGTGTTACCTGCTTTAATCCACATTAAAACCACTAACACCAGCTCTGTGTTACCTGCTTTAATCCACATTAAAACCACTAACACCAGCTCTGTGTTACCTGCTTTAATCCACATTAAAACCACTAACACCAGCTCTGTGTTACCTGCTTTAATCCACATTAAAACCACTAACACCAGCTCTGTGTTACCTGCTTTAATCCACATTAAAACCACTAACACCAGCTCTGTGTTACCTGCTTTAATCCACATTAAAACCACTAACACCAGCTCTGTGTTACCTGCTTTAATCCACATTAAAAACCACTAACACCAGCTCGTGTTACCTGCTTTAATCCACATTAAAACCACCAACACCAGCTCTGTGTTACCTGCTTTAATCCACATTAAAACCACTAACACCAGCTCTGTGTTACCTGCTTTAATCCACATTAAAACCAACCAGCTCAGTTTTACCTGCTTTAATCACATAACCAACACCAGCTCTGTGTTACCTGCTTTAATCCACATTAAAACCACCAACACCAGCTCTGTGTTACCTGCTTTAATCCACATTAAAACCACTAACACCAGCTCTGTGTTACCTGCTTTAATCCACATTAAAACCACCAACACCAGCTCTGTGTTACCTGCTTTAATCCACATTAAAACCACTAACACCAGCTCTGTGTTACCTGCTTTAATCCACATTAAAACCACTAACACCAGCTCTGTGTTACCTGCTTTAATCCACATTAAAACCACCAACACCAGCTCTGTGTTACCTGCTTTAATCCACATTAAAACCACTAACACCAGCTCTGTGTTACCTGCTTTAATCCACATTAAAACCACTAACACCAGCTCTGTGTTACCTGCTTTAATCCACATTAAAACCACTAACACCAGCTCTGTGTTACCTGCTTTAATCCACATTAAAACCACTAACACCAGCTCTGTTACCTGCTTTAATCCACATTAAAACCACCAACACCAGCTCTGTGTTACCTGCTTTAATCCACATTAAAACCACTAACACCAGCTCTGTGTTACCTGCTTTAATCCACATTAAAACCACTAACACCAGCTCTGTTTTACCTGCTTTAATCCACATTAAAACCACTAACACCAGCTCTGTTTTACCTGCTTTAATCCACATTAAAACCACTAACACCAGCTCTGTGTTACCTGCTTTAATCCACATTAAAACCACTAACACCAGCTCTGTGTTACCTGCTTTAATCCACATTAAAACCACTAACACCAGCTCTGTGTTACCTGCTTTAATCCACATTAAAACCACCAACACCAGCTCTGTGTTACCTGCTTTAATCCACATTAAAACCACTAACACCAGCTCTGTGTTACCTGCTTTAATCCACATTAAAACCACTAACACCAGCTCTGTTTTACCTGCTTTAATCCACATTAAAACCACTAACACCAGCTCTGTGTTACCTGCTTTAATCCACATTAAAACCACCAACACCAGCTCTGTGTTACCTGCTTTAATCCACATTAAAACCACTAACACCAGCTCTGTGTTACCTGCTTTAATCCACATTAAAACCACTAACACCAGCTCTGTGTTACCTGCTTTAATCCACATTAAAACCACTAACACCAGCTCTGTGTTACCTGCTTTAATCCACATTAAAACCACTAACACCAGCTCTGTTTTACCTGCTTTAATCCACATTAAAACCACTAACACCAGCTCTGTGTTACCTGCTTTAATCCACATTAAAACCACCAACACCAGCTCTGTTACCTGCTTTAATCCACATTAAAAACCTATTAAAGGGAGATTTGACAAGTATTTAATACTCTTATCAAAATGGGAGTGGACAAAATCTACTTGCTTTATGCAAATGTATGTATATATTTATTATTGGAAATCAATTAACAACACAAAACACATTTAAAACCTAACACCAGCTCCTGTTTTCTCTTCTCTTGTCCAGAAATCTACAGACTGCACAGTGTATGTTTTACTGTTAGAAAGTCATCATGAAAGTCCCTCGCTCCGAAGCTGCCATGGCCAACAGTGTGGAGAAAAGCTATGCTGCTGCAGAGTCCAGGATGTTACACCTTAAAGCTTCCCCAGTGAAAGAACCCCCACCACCCATCAAACCTGCAGGATTGACCAGTGTGTTGTTCTCTCTCAACAACACCACCAGAGCAGTCCACAACAAGGAGAACAGCACTGGCAGGGAGCATGACAAGACTGTGGATGAGGCGTTTGAGGACAGCGGCTATCTGTCTCTGCACAACAGTCAGATTGATGATCATCATGTGGATGAAGATGATGAACATGTCCAGGGAAAACCCACCGTGACCTTGCTGCCTTCTGCTGCCACTACACATCAAGACAAAACGCCAAACAATTCTCCCTCCAAATGTCAAGGGAGGACAGACTGTAACCGTCCAACCTCCACTCCTGTGGATCGTCCTAAGAGGAGAACAGCAGTGTCGTCCACCCCGTCCGACCATCACGACGACCCCAACCTGCCCATACTGAAGTTCCAGCGGGCTGTGTGTGAAGAGCTGGCCAAGAGCTATCGGAGGAATAAGAGGTAGGATTACATTCTCATATTGTGACTTTTACTTCCTCCTGTTGTGCACAGACGCACAAAAGTTGTACACCCGAGGTGGTAAGTAACCAGTTCTTGGTCAGTGCCTGTTCACGTCTGGAAATGTTAGTTAAAAAGCGAGCAGCAGCATTTTGCACAAGTTGGAGGCACGCGAGGGAAGACTGGTTGAGACCAACATACAGTGCATCACATTAATCAAGTCTCGAGCGAATAAAAGCGTGAACTGCCTTCTCAAGATCGTGCCATCATTGTCTTATATCCAATGAAACCATGTTAAGGGTTAGGACCAGAACCATAAACATCCAATATTCCCTCTTGTAAAACATCGGCAGACAAATGCCTGAGATCCATTTTGGGGTCTCATTTCATCAGGTTATTCTCAGGACAGCGTAGCTCCACAACAACAACTAAGTTCAGGTTTGATTCCTTGTTTCAGTTCTTAATTAGACTATAAAATGTTCAGTAAATAACTGATTTATGTTTTCCTGTCGTTGTTGTCTCAGGTACGACTGGAGCATCGTCACAAAGGTAGCAGAGGATCATCTCTTGGATCGGGTGATCGGAGGCCAGATGGGCCTGGAGTACGTCGACGTGTTTTCATGTCTGCTCGCCAGGAACATGAGAAACATCCTGACCAACATCCTGTCCCTGCTGGGAGACATGGACCTCATCAGGTAAACTACAACATGCTTCCCTGTGTGGACAGAGAGAGGGGGGGGGGGTTCATATTCACAAGGGATGACTGATGGGCTGGTCTGGTTCTGCTTCAAGGGCGATAAAGTTGTGTTTTATCAGTCTGCCTAACAACAAACACAACAAGCTGTAAAACTATTTTATATCTTTAAGGAAACACGTCGGGTTACATCAGGAATAAATGCTGTTTTACCCCAAAGTTGATCCTTTATCAGCAGAAGTTACAGGTAGCTCAGATTAAAGAAGAGCATTGAACCTGTTCTCACATATTCTGAGAGGTTCTTTTTAAAATGTGTATGGAAGTAAAAGTTAACAGAGTTTTAATGAAGAGAATATTTTCTCTTCTTAGTTACTGCTTTTCTTCTCGTCTATATTCATCATGTGTTCACGTTTTCTCTCCTCACAGCTGTAAGAAAGTGAGCAGGACATGGAGGAGGATCATCTGTGAGGATACAGCAGCTCTGAGCAGGAGTCAAAGAGCCGAGCAGGCACTCAGGGTGAGGAAACGCACACACACACACACACACACACACACGTGTGCTCACTGAGTTGTCTGAAACTCTTTCATGTTCTGACTTGTCACCGTTTATATTTGTTTTCTTTAGGGGTCGAGTAGCTCTCTGAGACAGAAGGGTTGTGGTCTGACTAGAGACGTAGCGGTGTCCAGGGTGGTGCTGTCCTGCATGCAGACCCTGGCCTCCTCAAGTACTCCATCATCTTCATCCTCCTCTTCCTCATCCACCCCGAGCTGCAGGGTCAACAGACGGACTGCTGTCTCTCAGAAGGGCAGCACGCCCAAACCCCAATGTACACGCTTCAATGAATACATGAAGGTGAGCCTCGATGATTATTCACATTATTGGTCTTTAAAACATCAGAAAACGGTGAAAATGTCTCATCAGATTCTCCTGAATCCAACGATGACGTCAACAAACGTCTTGTTCTGTTTGACCCAACAGTCCAAACATATTAAATGGACTGTACTGTGAGAACCTGGAACCATTAAAAGTTTAGCATTTTTAAGTGAAAGTTTAAAAAAAGGACTTTAAATAGTTTTCTATGAATCGTCTGGTTGCTGCAGCCCTGCTGGTATAAAGTAGTGATGTTATGTGTGGAGACTTTGGAGCGAGTGTCGAGTAATCCAGGAAGTTTACTGCATATCGAGGCTCATATCGTTTAGACCAAACACATTCACTGTCCTCTGAAATCAGATTCACGCCATGGAAGATGGCATTTCATTCTTTGGACTTTAACTAGAGCTGCAACGATTAATCGATTAGTTGTGAACTGTTAACTCCCTCTCCCTAACTCGCCCACTATTTTGATCGATTTGAGTCATTTTTTTTAAAGAAAAATAAAAGGTCAAAACTGATAGCAGCTTCTTAAACGTGAATATTTTCTGGTTTCTTTCCTCCTCTGGGACAGTCATCTTGGGCTCTAGGAAACATTGATCAACACCCTTTTCTGACATTTTATAGACCAAACAACTAATCGATTAATCAACAATGAAAGTATTTCCCTGCAGCCCTGACTTTAACAAACATTCATGTTATCTTCTTCTTCCTCCGTCCAGGCCGCCAGCAGTCTGAAGCAGCACGAGTCTCTGCGTCCCTGCAAACGCTGCGGCTCACCAGCGACGCACCTGGCCGAGGTCCAGAGGGCCACGTGCACGCGCCTCAACTGTGGCTTCGACTTCTGCACTCACTGCCGGGAGGCCTTCCACGGCTCGACCCCCTGCAGGGTGGTGCAGCCCCGGCTCTGCTTCCCCACCGCCAACACCATCATCCCGATCATCCCGGGCAGCGCTCGCAGCAAGAGGAACATCCGGCGCCTGTGACGGCGCTCTACTGAGGTTTTATTATTATTCACTGGATGTTTTAACTCTCTCTGGACCGGCCTCCCGCCACGGCTCAGAGCGTTTTACAGCTTTGTTACCTGCAGAACGACTGAATGAACTCACTGAAGCACTTGTTGAACACTGCTGGGACAATCAAACCAGGAAGTGTCACCAGGCGTCTGACTGTTGAACGCTGCTTCAACAATCAACCAGGAAGTGTCACCAGGCGTCTGACTGTTGAACGCTGCTTCAACAATCAACCAGGAAGTGTCACCAGGCGTCTGACTGTTGTCGTCTGTGAGCGACCAACACTTCTGACGCCAAAAAAAAGAAACTGCGACGCTTTAAATTGTACAATTTTTATCATGTTTTAAAACTAAATGGATGTAAATATATTGTATTGTTACTTTTTAAATAGTTTTGTATATTTCTTTTAAATAAATGTTGATCCAGAAGAGGACTGTAAATGTTCATATTTCCTGTAAATAGACGTTTCATAAAACTCATCTCGTGTTTTTGTGGTTTTTCTTCCTGCAGCCTCGACTTCAGTTTGAAATATAGTGGGAAAAACAAACATGAAGATATGATTTTACCATAAGAAGTGATAAATATCTCTAGTAATTAACTACTATAGGTTATAATGCTGAATATTTTCAGAAATTAGACTTGATGCCATTTTAATACAGCGGAGGAAAAAGTAGATTCTCGTTGGTTATTATAAACTTTGTAATATATAATTCTTTGCTTTATTTCCAACACATTCTTGTAGGTATTTCATCTTTGCAGTTTAAGAATGTATAATATTAAACATAACATTTTAACTTAGATTATAAACAGGATATCACCAGATGAATCTATGATGAAAGAACAGTTTGCCGCCTCGAGGAGCAACTTGTTCCACAATAAGTGAAGTGATTTATTCCTTTGCATTTTTAATAGTTTAGATGTTATGGTAAAATGGAATTGCTTTCATACATCTCTTTTCTAGTCTTCTGACCACTCAAAGCTCTTTACACTACATGTCAGTATTCACCCATTCACACACACATTCATACACTGATGGCAGAGGCTACTAAGGTGCCAACTTTGCCCATCAGGATCTAATCTAAATACTCATTCACACACCGATGGCTCTGCCTCCGGGAGCAATTTGGGGTTAAGTGTCTTGCTCAAGAACACATAGACATGTGACCCGGAGCAGCCGGGGATCGAACCAACGACCTTCATTCAACAGCCATTAAAAAAATCCATTTTCACCAGCTTGTATGAATTCATGAACAGACATTCAGTATATACTGTATACTGAATATATACTGTATATATATACATATATATACAGTATATATATAATAGTCATGTCTTTATTTTCTCCAGCAGATGGCAGCCTTGTTTCCTCCTCGTCTTCTTCTGACTCACCTTTTCTTTCAGAGTATTTCTGAAGAAATACACATGATTTATCTGTTCTAAATGAACCTTAAAGGGAGATCAGTCCAGTATTTAATCCTCTTATCAACATGGGAGTGGACTAATATGCTGCTTTATGTAAATGTATGTATATATTTATTATTGTAAGTTAATGAACAACACAAAACAATGACAGATCTTGTCCAGAAAGCCTCATCTGGAGGTCAGAGGTCAAATCACAAGTTGCATTAAAGAAATTAGTGGCATTAAAACTAATTTGCGTTTACGCATTATCATGTTTTACCGCCATGTTTCTACAGTAGCCCCGAACAGACAAACCAAACTCTGACTCCAGAGAGACACTTTCATGTTTCTACGTTACCTGGAGGCCTCCGTAGTTCTCCGTAGTTCTCCAACACGCTGGTGAAACTGCGGTGGTACCGACAGTCACCGTCTGACTTCCACGTTGCTCCTAAAGTAGTGTTATTATGGTATGGATGGCCTCTGAGCGAGGAGAACGGCGTTATCACGGTTTTGTGCTCGCCGGCTCACGTTAGTCTTAGACAGGAAGGAGTGAGTGGAGGGCAACTCAGCTGGATGCAATCTGCAACCACACCACTAGATGCCACCAAATCCTCCACGCTGTCCCTTTAAACTACATTTTCAGGGAATTATTTCAGTGTTACAAGTCTTCTATTTAACTTGGTGAAGTCACTGAAACACCTGTCAGCCGCTGCTGCTGCATCTGTTCATCTGCTTTGTTTTAAATGTTCTTCCAATAAATTGTGGAACCAGAGTCTGAACATTACAGTGAATCTAGCACGATGTCCCTGATGAGGAATTCAACACTAAACGTTGTTCACATTATGATTGATGAACCACTCTTTTCTTATTATTCTTATTATAGCAGTGGTTGTGCACGTTGTGCTTTTATTGTGCTTTATAATGATTCCTAATGAGTGGCATCAACTTGTGATTTATTTTCATACTAAAACAAACCACAAAGTGTTCTAGTGTCATCATTTATCATCAGTTTGCTCTGATTTTGAGAGATTCACATGATGCATCCCTGAGAATCTGACCTGGAGCTCGATGGAAAACACCCGTTTATAACAAACACTCATCATCTTATGAAAATATAAAAATAGCCTCCAACAGTTTCCCCTTAAAGAGGAAGTCTGGCTTCAATCAGTCGTCTCCTGTTTGGGAGAGTTGTGAAGCTGCGAATAGCATCACTGACATTAGACAGTTACCTCTGACATTTGCAGGACTGTGTGTGTGTGTGTGTGTGTGTGTGTGTTTTGTTGTGATGACGCATATAAACATCAGCTTTCATCCATGTGCACGAGAATCGTGTCTGTTCAGCCGGACGTCCTGTGACGTGGATCATCCCTCAAAGAGCAACTCGACCTGCAGCAGCTGTTTCAGCACGTTTCACTCAGATGTTGTTAGAGATCACCGTTAAAAACCACCACATGTCGGCTCTGCACATTATACTGTATAGGTTAGACCAGAGGTCAGGGGTCAGGGGTCAGGGGTTAGGGGTCGGCAGCCTTTACTATCAGAAGAGCCATAATGTGTCTGGAGCCACAAAACATGTGATCATTGTGATGAAGGTAACACAGTTTATAGTCTAAGTATATAGTATATCAGTCTAATGCAGTGAGGGCCGAAGAGACAATGTACTACGGAGTATTAGGACCACATTGAGGGAAACAACATCTGAGATTTACACAATAAAGTCATAACTTTACGAGATATGAGTTCTGATAATCACATGCAGTTTTGACTTCTCTGACCGGCTATCTAGCCACTAAAAGGTCTACATGTAAGAGAACGTCACGATGAAGGAGCTAAACGGAGTTTTCTGTGGAACGTCAGAGCTGCTGATTAATCTGTGCTTTGGCCTTTTCCTCCCTCAGAGACTCAGGATCATTTATCTGGCAGATTTATTGATCGGCTGCTGCAGCGAGACACAATCAGGACCGCTGCTAATTGAAAAAGTCGTTAGAGCTGCAGGCTGCCATGTAGGTGTGTGTGTGTGCGTGTGAGTGAGTGTGTGTTAAACAGGTGCTTCACAGAATGCAGGACATCCTGTCACCTATAATTAAATATTGTAAATTAGTTCTTTATGTCAGTATTTTGTGTGTTTTTTCATTCTTTTCTGTCACCGTTCTTCGTGTTTTATCTGCATGGAGGACGGAAAAATAAATAAATAAATAAATATGTCTTTAAATGCAGCAAAAATAATATTAAATATAAAACTAGCCATTAATTAATTGATAAAATGTGATATAGTTATTATTTATTTCTGTTTTAATTTGCTTCTTTATTTGTTTATCGTAGTATTAATTCCCTTATTTATTTATTAATTCCACTGTTTAAATTTCCTTTTTATTTATTTATTTTGATTAATTTTTAAATTCATTAAAATGTATTTTAACATTTATTATTTATCTATTTTCTAATTTATTTTTAATTATATATATTGTATTTCATTTGTATTGTTTTAAAATGTATTTATTTATTTATTGATCCATGCATGCATAAATGTCCATGATTTTCTCTTTGTATTTCATCCCTTATTTATTTCCCCAGACATATTTATTTCTGTATTCTGTTCTTTTTACATTTCTTTATGTCTTTCTGCCTCATTAACACACTAAATGGTGTCTGCTTCTGCTAATGTCATATTTTTCAATGAATTAATGGCAGCATTTATTTTTTTATTTATTTTCTGCTACATTTAATGACATCTTTATTTATTTATTTATTTATTGAGTCACTTATTTATTTATTTATTTTGTCTGGTTCCGTCCTCCAGATATCTGCTCGTCCTTTTTAAGTTCACTCTTTTATTTATTTATTTATTTTTCATAAATGGCTCATTGCAGCCCGAGGATACATAGAAGGGTGGGGGGGAGGTGGTTGGTGTGTGACGGGGCAACGTCCGGACCACGTCGTGATCTGAGTGTGTTCTTCAGGTTGATGATGTTGATGCGCAGTGACTTCCTGCATGTCACCAAAGCTGAACTGTAAAAGCCCCGAAACGAAGCTGTCAGTCAGTCGAGGGAAATGAAGCAGGAAGTGAATCGAATCTGAGTCGAGGAGGAAGAAGTGAAGCCCGGCTGCTGACTTTATGTTTTTAATTTAAAGAAGGACACGTAGACGGCTGAGATGTGAGAGCACTTAGAGTTTATTGGCTGTTGGGAAAGTGTGCGTTCTCTTTTCAGTCACATCCAGCTCCGTGTTCCTGCATCTCACACGGATCGTTTGGTCCAATCCACCGTCACACACAGAAAGCTGCACTCTTCAGCTGCACTTCCACTTTATTACAACTTCAGTCTTATTTCTGTAGGTTTGGACTTTGTCCCGGTTCAACTTTGGCCTTCAGCCAGTGCCTAATTAACCCAGTAGGGGGCCCCGGGGCTAATATGAGCTATGGGGCCCATATTCACCATCCCAGCATAATATCAACTGAATATGAATGTTATTATAACTAGATGTTCACACAGGGCTCCTCTACAGCAGATAAAAAGGCCCTGACACACCGAGCACCAAGCACCAAGCACCAGGCCGTCGGTCGGTATAGTTTTTTCGGCGTGTCCTGCAGCGTCGGCTCTAGTCGGCCCGTGTCGGCTCTAGTCGGCCCGTGTCGACCCGTGTCGGCTCTAGTCGGCCCGTGTCGGCCCGTGTCGGCTCTAGTCGGCCCGTGTCGGCCCGTGTCGGCTCTAGTCGGCCCGTGTCGGCTCTAGTCGGCCAGTGTCGGCTCTAGTCGGCCCGTGTCGGCCCGTGTCGGCCCGTGTCGGAGGCGTTTTGGCTGATCCAGCAGGTTGAATCGCCGGTGGAGCTCATCGGTGAGAGAAATCACTCTGATTGGTTCAGCTTCAACAAATCAGATGCGGATGTTCTCATGTTTCATCTTCATCTTCATCTGATCGTTCACAGCGTCATGAACATCTGGAATGAAGCTAAGTGGTGAGTGAGAGTGGTGTGGAAATGGTTCATGTTCGTATCATAACAACAGCTTGTATATCCGCCGTCCTCGCTCTTCCTGTTTCCCTTTCTGAATGACGGATACAGACTACCGCCGCCTGCTGGTCTGCAGAGTTATTTCCTCTCACGGAGGTGCAGAACGTACGTGGTAGCCGGCCGTCGGCCTCTGCGGCGTGTTCGAGTGCAACTTTTTGGCCGAGACAAAGGCGTCACAATTGTCGGCCTTTGTCGCTGCAGGTTCTGATGTCTGGTCTGGTGTGTCTGGGCCTGGCTCCTACTGGACCAGCTCACTTTATACCACCACGGTGCATTTAAGGTGCATATTACCAAACTAATTTGTAATCCAGCATCCAAACAGTTTTCCTGTTCAATCAGGGATCATTGATGACATTTTGTGTGTGCTCCAAAAAGGGAGCTTGGCGTCGGGGTGCAGCATCGCCCTGTCGGGGTTTCTTTTACAACAATGACCGGCTCGCTGTACATTATCCCTTATTTACTCATATATACATTTATATAAGGGGTTTGAGTAAAACACCTCCGACGGTCTCACAGCTTGTGTTTCTTGCCCTGTCTGACTTCATTTCAGCCATGTTGAACTGTTCCCTAATTGAGTTGCAAAGTCCCCACTGTGGGACTAATAAAGGAATATCTTATCTTAACGTAATCAATGCAATACAACGGCCAAAGCTATGAAAATAAGACCCAGTCTGTAATAAATAAGAATGATTTTAGCTGATTAAAAAATATATTCAAATACTTTTATCCATAATGGATCATTTCTCTCCAGCACAAAGACATCGGTAAGATTGACATTTCATTTTCATTTGTGCAGCTCTGCAGCCTCGGCATGTAAAATCTGTTGAATTCTTTCAGTCTGTATGAGGCATTATACAGTATATATATATATATATATATATATATATATATATATATATATATTAGAGATGTATGAGAATATAAGAGTAAGGCTCTTCATTTAGGAGTCATGTATCTGTAGATGTATACGGTCGTCTGAAGCAGAAGAACTTGTCTTTCAATGTAGAACGAAGAGCTCAGCAAGCACACGCACACACACACACACACGCACATACACACATACACATACATGCACATACATGTACACGCACATGCACGGTGCCTGGTGTTAAAAGGCTGCAGCCCTCCCTCCATCTATTTTTACTCTGTGTGGTCCATTAAGATCAGCAGTGATGAGAGTTAATGAGTGAAGCCTCTCCACAGAGCAGCCGGTAATCACACACGCACACACACGCACGCACGCACGCGCACACACACACACACACACACACACACACACACACACACACACACACACAGTATTGAGTCAAACCTGCCTCAGTCTGGGACAATCAATTAAATGTGTGCACACAAGGACATTTTCTTTAAATTCAGGAATATACTGTATCTATCTATCTATCCATCTATCTATCTATCTACACCATGCAGACACCATGCAGTCACCATGCAAACACTGTGCAGTCACCATGCAGACACCATGCAGACACCATGCAGTCACCATGCAAACACTGTGCAGTCACCATGCAGACACCATGCAGACACTATGCAGTCACCATGCAGACACCATGCAGTCACCATGCAGACACAATGCAGTCACCATGCAGACACCATGCAGACACCATGCAGACACCATGCAGACACCATGCAGACACCATGCAGTCACCATGCAGACACCATGCAGACACCATGCAGTCACCATGCAGACACAATGCAGTCACCATGCAGACACCATGCAGACACCATGCAGACACCATGCAGTCACCATGCAGACACCATGCAGACACCATGCAGACACCATGCAGTCACCATGCAGACACCATGCAGTCACCATGCAGACACCATGCAGTCACCATGCAAACACTGTGCAGTCACCATGCAGACACCATGCAGACACCATGCAGTCACCATGCAGACACCATGCAGTCACCATGCAGACACCATGCAGTCACCATGCAGACACCATGCAGACACCATGCAGTCACCATGCAGACACTATGCAGTCACCATGCAGTCACCATGCAGACACCATGCAGTCACCATGCAGACACCATGCAGTCACCATGCAGACACCATGCAGTCACCATGCAAACACTGTGCAGTCACCATGCAGTCACCATGCAGACACCATGCAGTCACCATGCAGACACCATGCAGTCACCATGCAGACACCATGCAGTCACCATGCAAACACCATGCAGACACCATGCAGACACCATGCAGTCACCATGCAGACACCATGCAGACACTATGCAGTCACCATGCAGACACCATGCAGACACCATGCAGTCACCATGCAGACACCATGCAGTCACCATGCAGACACCATGCAGTCACCATGCAGACACCATGCAGTCACCATGCAGACACCATGCAGTCACCATGCAAACACTGTGCAGACACCATGCAGTCACCATGCAGACACCATGCAGTCACCATGCAGACACCATGCAGTCACCATGCAGACACCATGCAGACACCATGCAGTCACCATGCAGACACCATGCAGTCACAATGCAGTCACCATGCAGACACCCTGCAGACACCATGCAGTCACCATGCAGTCACCATGCAGACACCATGCAGTCACCATGCAGTCACCATGCAGACACCCTGCAGACACCATGCAGTCACCGTGCAGACACCGTGCAGTCACCGTGCAGACACCGTGCAGACACCGTGCAGTCACCATGCAGACACCCTGCAGTCACCATGCAGTCACCAGGCAGACACCGTGCAGACACCGTGCAGTCACCGTGCAGACACCGTGCAGTCACCGTATAGACAGCGTGCAGACACCATGCAGTCATGTGACCAGGTCTTCCTCCTCCAAATGACAGTTAAATTCAGTTAAAATGTGATTGCTCATTCCTCTCCGTTGTGACTCACTTTGTTTAGTGTGTGTCATAAACGGCAGCGGATATTTGACTCATAAATGTCATAAGCAATGTTCTGCAGGGCTGGACTCGGATCAGAACATCTTATAATTAGTAGCCGACTAGTAGCCGAGTCACAGACTTCACTGATTCAGCATTCGCTCGTATCGATCTCACAGTTTCCAATCAGACGGTTTGATTTCACAGTTTGATTTCCCACGAGGTGAAACAGACGGAAACACTTCATTTTACAGGTCCGCAAATTTCATGGTAATCAGGTGATAATTAGCAAGTAACCTATTTGAAATGTCTTTGGAATTACTGCCAAATTACCCCAAAATGTACCTCAAAATGTATGGAAAATGACGTTATTATAAATATTATTTAATAATGATATGCTGCAATAGCATCTAATGGTTAGAATAGGGCCCCTAGTGACTGATTGTCTATCAGATGTAACCTGTCAGCTGACGTCATCATTCAGGTTATTAAGACATTTATTATTATCTATTTATCAGCACACATGGAAATAAAGCAGATCAAATCACTTTGTATTCTTTTCCTGGAATGTATTAAATAAATAAATTACCAGCTATTGGGAAATAGTGGAATATAATTATTAAATAATGTTTATAATAAAGTAATTTTCCATACATTTTGAGGTAATATGAATGTATACTTATAAGCGTAATGCTTTAATACTTCTTGGGACTAAACTGGCCTTTTTACTTTATAAAAGTACTTTAAGTTTAAGAACAGTTGAGTACACAACTAGTTTACATTTAAGTCTTATTTTGTACTGCAACTATACTATAAGTATACAGATAGTTTACTAGTTGTATACTTGTAAGTGTACTACTTCAATACTTCTAAATTAGTTTATAAAAGTATACTTGAAGTGTGAGTATTGTACTGAAAGTTTACTAGTTATATACTGGTAGCCAACTTTATAGTTTATGAAAGTACACTTTAAAGTTACTCTCAAAAACTACTGGTTTAATAGTTTTTATACACTACAAGTATACTAACTTATAATTAGTATAAGCCAAGTGTACTTAGACTTGTATCTTCTCTTATTTTAAGTTTAAAAGTAGTATACTAACAGCAGACTAGAATAAAGGTCTTTCTGGTATGAGGGTTATTAAAGACAGAAAACATGAAACCATTTTTAATGGTTCATTAAACTGTGAAGAGCAGGACAGGAATCTTTCACCAGCCGTCTCTGGTCTCTGGTGGACACGTCGTCCTGCAGCGGAGCCGTTACAGAGAGGTGGACACGTCGTCCTGCAGTGGAGCCGTTACAGAGAGGTGGACACGTCGTCCTGCAGCGGAGCCGTTACAGAGAGGTGGACACGTCGTCCTGCAGTGGAGCCGTTACAGAGAGGTGGACACGTCGTCCTGCAGTGGAGACGTTACAGAGAGGTGGACACGTCGTCCTGCAGTGGAGACGTTACAGAGAGGTGGACACGTCGTCCTGCAGTGGAGCCGTTACAGAGAGGTGGACACGTCGTCCTGCAGTGGAGACGTTACAGAGCAGATAGAAGTCAACAGGTGGAGGACTCAGCAGTCTGTTAAAGGTGTGAAACATGATGACATGACTGAACGTGGTCCATTCAGACATCCAGACATCACACAGCTGACCTGCTGTCCATTAGCAGGATGTCCTCTGTGACCTACTTCCACTGACGGCTGAAAGGGAACTCATTAAAGGTGTAATAGTACGTTGATGTTCAAGGCTACAGTATGGAGGGTGATAAAGGCAGGGTAGACGATGTTCTCCTGTATTCACTATCTGTTCTACTGGTTGAAATGGTCTTTACACCCCGACAGCGATCCATTACTGATGAGCTCTGAGAAAGGAGCGTTAAAGAGCCTTCATCTGTAGCTGCTGTAATCCTGTAAAAACGTCCACCAATCACTGCCTCGAGGTCCGCTCGGAAAGAACCAATCAAACGCCTCCCTGCTCGTTCGCTTCCCTTGGCGTGCACCAGCTTGAACTCAAAGCGCGTCGCCGCCGCACGTTTCCTGGTTTAGACGGAGCTCCTGAGGCCATGCTACTTTCACATGATGCTGACTTTCCAACATGGTCCACCCTATCTTTAATGAATGACGACGTAGTCGCTGTCCGTGGTGCTGAAGCTCTTGTGCTGTCCCACGATCCCTTTGGTGTGTTTCCTGTTTCCTACCGCTCATTTCTTCTTCTTCTTCTCTCTCACATTTCCATCATAAAAACGTTTACTCAAATCATCTTTGTTTCTGATTTGGAAAAAGAACGACGAAAAGCTTCTCATGGTGTAACACATGCACACTCACATGCACTGCCTTTGTTTTTAATAGTCATATTTAGTTTCTATAAGATGAAACTATATTACTGTTCATATCGTCTGTCTATTTATGGATGTGACATTAAAGGGCCTGTTAGTAAGAATCCTTAATGTGTTGTTAACAGCTTCACCTGTGTCCGTTAAGTCAACTAAAGTCAGCGTCCTGTTGCTGGCGCTTGTGCTCGCTCTACATAGACATGAAGGAGCATCGCTCAACACAGTGAGGAGACACACGTCAGCTAAAAGCACCATATCACTCTATATTTCAGCTGCTTGGCAGTAATGTTAGCTGACCAGACCAAGGTCTCTCCATGAATCAATGCTGATCCTAGTGTTGGCTTTTCCCGCCTCAGCCTCTCGACCGCGGCCGGAGGGAACGGGGGAGATGCCGGAGTTTTGGTCAGAGACGATAACGTTTCTCTCTGCGGAGCCCCGTCACTTCACAAGACACGGGAAACCTCTGTTGGTCTGGAGGAGCTGCAGCAGTTATTTCTGCACAAACGTCCACTGAACATTCACTAGATATTCTCAGAGCTAAACTAACTCTTCTGCAGTGTGGAGTGAGCAGCATGCACGTGAGAGGTGGAGAGAGAGAGAGAGAGAAGGAGCGCGGTGTGTGAGTGAAGGCAGGCAGAGGAGCAGAGGAGCAGAGGAGCAGAGACTCCGGTCCTGGAGACCAAAGCTACGGTCTCCCCCGCGTCCTCCGACCGCGGCCAACACTGTTTAACAGCTTCACCAGATACAACCAAGAGGTTTTGGTGCTTCACTGGAGTTTGTGTTGGAGTCTGAGTCTGAACAGCGGAGACACACGAGAGACCATGAGACACCGACCAGCAATGATTTATACCTGGAACAAGTTACAAACAGTCCATTTAAAGTATTTGCTGACTCTCAGACAAATCTTCCCAGGAGATGTTCAACCTGCTTCACAGGGAGAGCTGGTGAGACGGCTCAGAGATCACTTCAACTAGTTCAGATGCCAACAAGGATAAAAAAGAAAGTAGGCGTTTCTAGTCCCGTAGAAACGCCTACTTTCTTTTTTATCCTCAGTGTGAACTCAGTGTTTTCTTGTCAGTGTTACTGAACTTCACATCAGTCAGCTGAGCCCCGATGGGGAAGACGTGAAGGTCGTACTCGTATACTGTATGTCAACATGTCACATCCTTCTAGATTATCACATCCACGGCTTTTTCTCTGTTAGAAACTATGATTAGCTGACCTCGAACAGCAAGGCTTGTTTTAGAAATATTAAAGAGATGGTAAGACAATTAAAATATGTATATATTTATACAGTTCAGTTGGTGAGTTTGTATGATATTCAAACTGGTATTCTCCTCTAAACGGCCTTTTTAACACTCAGAAAGGACATCTTTTAGGGACAAAACTAAATCCTGGAGGATGTTTTGAGGCTTTCAAGAAGAAAATCGGTCAAAAGCACAATATATTAATAATATTAATAACTACACTCTAAGAAAACAATCTGTAGAAAAACAGATAATGTCCTGTTAGTTTACAGACATTTTCTTCAACCCCTAAAAAGATTAACAGTTTGTCCTCCGTACCTGTAGCCAGATATCTTTAACCTTTACATTCTGGAGGGAGAACAGACGCTAACGCTGCGTTGGTACGTTACCTGTCGGTCTCTGTGGATCACCTGAGGATAAACCTGGAGCTAACTCTACCTGACGTCCCCTGAAGTCTCAAATATAAACTTTGGTTTAAACGTAAACTACGATACCAAACTGACAGTGTGTTCCAATCCGCGTACTTCTGTACTTACACTTACTACTTTGAGTGCATAAGTGCGTTCACACTGGGAAGTACGGCAAAATGCAGTGCACTCAAAGTACCCGGATGTTGTACTCTAACGGTCAGATCGTTGAGTGAGGAACGCTGGACACTTTCCACACTCAACTGCCTCCATCTTGGCTACGTAGTGGAAGGGGCGGAGCCACGACCACTATTCAAACATCCGCAGATAACAGAATAAAACAATACGTAAACATACCGGTGCATTTTCAGCCAACAGGAGGACACGTCGTAGGCGACGACGTTGGAAACCTAATTTCCACTCTGCTTTCATTTTTTTCAGAAGATATTCTGGCGGGTAGCGAGCCGCGCTCAAATGTTGAGATCGTCATTTCCGGTCAGTGCGCCGCAGAGTATTCCATTTGAGACGATCCTACCCCGCTGAAATGTACGCACTACTCAAGTGAGTACAGAGTGCACACAGTGCACTACACTGAAGTGTACTTCTGGAAGTACGTGGATTGGAGCACACTCCTAGTCTCAAAATGAGTCATGAAAATATTCCTGCGTATCTGGTAACGTTAACGGTCAATGGAGAAAAGTTTCTACAAATCCAAAATTGAAGTTAAACTTTGCCGTGTGTGATGGTCTCTGCCTCTTCCAACTTTGGCGCTAGCCGAGGTTTGTGTTCCCACAATGCAATGCGGTTTTTAAAATTTTGGGGTAAAACTCCTGTTAAAAATCGATTCAGTAAATTCCTTCATCTGAACATCGGCGTTTCATCGGCCGTATCTTTACGGACGTTTCTTAGAGTGTAGAAGCAGCTTAAACTCAGCATGGTTTTGTCTTTCCAAGAACCCAAAGTGACCAAAGTCACGTCCATAAAACTCCGTCAAACAATCAGCCAGACAAAAAGACTCAGCTTTGAAAAATAAACCGTTATCTTTTATTTGGTGAGTGGTGTACATCACTATATGCACTAAAGGCTGCAGGTCTATGCTCAGTTATAATGTCTTTGCTCTACATGTTGAATAGTATAAAGTGATTATATGCATCTGTGTCCATTCAAAATCTCCTCCCCTTGATCTTCTTTTTATCATGAAATCACCACGTGTGGATTCTCTAAAACAATAATTCAGTCACTCAGATCATGGATGAACGTTAACGGGACGACTGGTCATCTGAATTCTGAGTTTGAAAGTTAGCATCCTAATGAAACTAAATCAGTTTCAATGTATTTGTATGCAACTATTGTTCTATTAAAGGTAAATGGACAAACTTTTTTTCTAAAGCAGTGAGTCCACTAAAAGTCAATGGTGCTAAAAGACTCTACTGAAAGTTGATGGAACTATTGGTTAGCGAAATATTAATCAGAGTCCAATTAGACAGATGTTCCATTTAAATGAAATAAATTAATAAGAAATACTGTTCCATTGACGTTCAACAAGTCAAACGCTCAACTGAAAGTTAATGGGATGAATTTCACTTGACTTTAATGGAACAGTTGTTCCATCAAACATTATTGGGAGAAACATTTTCATTGCAAGTTGCAAATATCCCAATTGAAATTTATATAAAACAGTGATTTCACTGAACGCTAACGGTGTTAATGTTCCATTGAAGATTAATCGTACAAGTGCTCCATTGAAAGTTAATGGAAATATTGGTAACTGAAAAATTAGTCAGAATTCAATCACTCAGATGTTCCATTCAAAGTTAATTGGTGTTGGTCACATAGATCCACTGAAATTCAATAGAAGAGTTACTCTATTAAAAGTAAATGCTGTTCCATTGACGTTCAATGGGTCGAATGTTTAAATGAAACCTGATGGGACAAATTTCACTCCAATTTAATACGGCAGTAGTTCCATTAAAAAGTTATTAGGCTAAATGGTTCAATTGAAAGTTTGATCTTGAAACTAAATGTGACAAATGTTCCATTGATTTCCATTTTATACAAGTATTTTCTTTAAAAAAAGTAAATAGAGCCATAGTTCAGTTGAACTTAATAGTTAATAGTTTGTTCCACTTAATTTTCTGCAAGGCAGTGATTACACTGAAAGCCAATGGTGCTAGCGTTCCACGGAAGATTAGTTGAAAACATTGAAAGTTAATGGAAATTGTTTGTGAGTGAATTTTTTGTTTTATTTTTCATTCAAAGTTAACTGAACAAACGTAGGTCACTTAAAGCTTAAGTTACAGTAGATCCACTGAAAATCAATGGTACGCTATTGAAAGTAAATTCTGTTCTATGGAAATTCAATGGGTTGAATGTTTAACTGGAAGTCAATGGGGCAAATTTCACTAAAAGTCAATAGGACAGTGGTTCCTTTAGATGGTTATTAGGAGAGAGATGGTTTCATTGAAAGTTAATGGACAGTGATCTTAAGTAAAGTAAATGTGGTACTTCTGTTTTACTGTTGACGTTCGCTGATTGATCAAACTGCTCAGGGACACGCACGTTGCTCAGTGTGGTCTATATAGTATTGTATGTATATATATATCTATATATACTATATACAGTGTAAACATGTTGTTGTGTGGATGGTTGTGTGGATGAATAGATAGTGAACACATCATCATTGACCTTCGAATGTCCTTTTGATTTAACACTGTGTTGTTGTTGGGATGGGCGTTTTCATGAGGATGACTTGAGGTATTCACTCGAGCTCCAGGCGCCTCCTCAAAGTGGCTGAAAAAAACAAGAGAGAGGACAGATTAAATATTAATGAAGTCATATATTTCCACCTCTTTATTTCCCTCCATTTACATCAGAAACATCGGTCCATGCCAGACATTTAAATGTCCACATATGAGGATATCGACGGGGAAACAGTACTCGACACAACACCTGTATGAATAGTTTAGAGTATTTAGCATTTTCGTTCCATCTATTTGAGACGCCCCGTTGTTTTAAAGTCCAAAGGGTTGAAATCTGAATCCGGTTTAATCGGTTAGGGTTCGGGGTAAGGCAGATACTGTAGACTGGAGTTGTGGTAAAGGTAATGTTTGGAGGCTGGTTGGGAATATGTTGTGTCAACGAGGGCCAACAGTACAAACGTCGGTGAGTGTGTGTGTGTGTGTGTGTGTGTGTGTGTGTGTGTGTGTGTGTGCGTGTGTGTGTGTGTGTGTGTGTGTGTGTGTGTGTGTGTGTGTGTGTGTGTGTGTGTGTGCGTGAGTGTGCGTGTGTGTGTGTGTGTGTGTGTGTGTGTGTGTGTGTGTGTGTGTGTGTGTGTGTGTGTGTGTGTGTGCGTGCGTGAGTGTGCGTGTGTGTGTGTGTGTGTGTGTGTGTGTGTGTGTGTGTGTGTGTGTGTGTGTGTGTGTGTGTGTGTGTGTGTGTGTGTGTGTGTGCGTGAGTGTGTGTGTGTGTGTTCCTACCAGATGAAAGTTGTTTAGGAGGTGATCTACGTTGATGTCATCGTAGCTCTCCTGGAAGGTGTTGGGTTCGTCCCTGGACTCCTCTGGGTCGCTGGTTCCAGGATCTTCTAGGCTGAGTGGAGAAAGTCAACATGAATAGTTTTATTCCAAAAGGCACAGTCAGGGAAGACAAAAACCAGAACGCCCAACAGAGGAAACAAGCGTTGCATTTCATTCTTCAACCAGACATTAAAATGAATGCTCTATTTGTTCATGTTCATCTCAACCAATATAACAAATAGTGTAAACTGGATAACATTGTCAACCCTGCCTTTAAAGGAGCAGTGTGAAGGATCTGGTGATATCTAGCAGTGAGGCTGCAGATTGCAACCACTAGAAACTTCTCCCATGTGCCAAGCGTGTCGGACAACTACATGAATGTCCCTCTCTAGAGACAGTTGTAGAGTCTGTGTGTACGTGAGAAGTGAAGCCAGAGTGAGAGAGCGGTGGTGAATGTGTGTGATGTTGTGGAGCAGAAGACAGAGTTAGTTTAGCTCTGAGAGTATCTAGTGAATGTTCGGTGCTGCAGCTCCTCCAGACCAGCAGACGTTTCCTGTGTCGTGTTTCCCGGCGGCTGAGTGAAGTGACGGCGGCGGTTAACTCCGGAGAGAGTAACGTTATCGACTCCGGTCCAAACAGGACAAGTTAACATGGTGTTTGGTCTGTTCTGAGCTACTGTAGAAACACCGTGAAGAGGAGCCCTCTTTAGTCTACAGTTTATGCAGAGTAACATCCCATAATAACAAACACTGAGCTCAAGAGATTCAGGTTAAATGAGGGACGGTAAAATAAGAAGGTGTTTAATTCATTAATCGAATATTAATCGTGATCACGACTTTGTCCTCCCACAATTAACTGAAGATGATGGACTGAGATATTTAACTGAGACGTTTAAAATGCTTGTTCTGCTCGTAGAAAACTGCTGCAGATCAAATCAAACGTTTCCTAAACTAACAGCCACCAGCTGCTGATCCAGATGTTCTGGCTTCACTTTTCATGTGTTTATGATTCAATTAAGAGCATCAAATTGTTTATCTAACCGCTTAATGTTTTCAATGTTGCTCTCAAAGTGCACCAGATTGATGCATTTAACTTTAGCTAGTAACAGGGTCGGGTGAATATTCCTGTCATTTTTCAGATCGCAGAAAAAAATATATTGTAATGTCGTTTTTTTCCAACATCGTGCAGCCCTCATTTGTACATTTGTAGCTCAGCATGGAAGAGAAAGCAGTGCTCTGTCTATTTTAATGTGAAAGTGCAGTAATAAAAATATATTGTCAATGAATAATCGTGATCTCAGTATTGATCAAAATGATGGTGATTATCATTTTGTCCATAATGGTGCAGCTCTGATGGTGTTGTCAGTGATGTCAAATGATACGTGAACTATTTTCAGGGGCTTTCAGTGAGTCATGATGGTATTTATGTTCCATGTGAGGGAGAGAATGAAGCAGAGGATGAACCAGAGACGGACAGGTTGATGTAGGGAGGACTGATGTTATTCCTCTTCCAGTGAGGGAGAGGATGAAAAAGAGGATGAAGCAGAGGATGAAGGAGAGAATGATGGAGAAGATGATGGAGAGATGAGACAGGTGGATGTAGGGAGGACCGATGGTGCCTACCTCCTCTTTCCTGTTAACACTGAGTTCAGGTACTTCTTGACGGCCATCTGCTTGCGGAAGCGGCTGTAGTTGTCTGTGAAGATGGCGTCTGAGTGGCGCTTCACCGGCTCCTCCATCAGCTCATCGCTGGAGAGAAAAGAGACAGAAACAAAGAGATGAATGGAGGTGGAGGTGGAGGTGTCACCAGCAGGTTTCCATACAAAGTGAGTGCAGTGATGCATTCATGGTGTCTTCTCTTTGTGTGTGTGTGTGTGTGAATCCCTCCTGGCTTTATAACACACATGTAATGAAGCATAAATTAACCTTTTAAAATGTTTAGTCAATTACAAAATGCATCATCAAGCAGGTCGCGTCTTCTCGTTGCAAATGTCAGGAGTTAAACTGTCGACACTTTAATGAGTTTAGTGAAATAAGATTTTAAGATTTTCTGACGTAAAAGTTAGAAAATGTGTTTATGACTCAAAGCATCAAAAACTTTTATGAGACGTTCATATTTATATTTCACTTGATTCTATATTTAAAGGAATTGCAGCGTGGGGTTCTGTTAATCAGGAGGAGGATGACCTACCTGACCCGCTTCCCGATCAGAGACTCCAGGTACCTCCTCGCTGACAGCTGTCCGAGCAGTTTGCTGTATCCGCTGGTGAACAGACCGTCTGCGTGTCTCGTCGGTCTACAGTCAACAGGACAGTCACGTTAAAACCTCATCACCATTTATTAAAACATTAACAATCTAAATAAACATAAAGCTACAACAAAGCTGATCTCAGAGCGCACAGCTCTCTTACCTCATGGATGTGTATGGCAGACTCAGAGTCCGGGTGTACAACACACTGCACAGGGCTATTAGGAACAGCAGCTGGGGGCCGGTCCGCTGTAACATCGCTTTACACCTGAGGATGAACACATGAACACAGAGAGGATGAACACATGAACACAGAGAGGATGAACACATGAACACAGTGAGGATGAACACAGAGAGGATGAACACAGAGAGGATGAACACATTGAGGATGAAGACAGAGAGGATGAACACATGAACACAGTGAGGATGAACACAGAGAGGATGAACACAGAGAGGATGAACACAGTGAGGATGAAGACAGAGAGGATGAACACATGAACACAGTGAGGATGAACACAGTGAGGATGAAGACAGAGAGGATGAACACATGAACACAGTGAGGATGAACACAGAGAGGATGAACACAGAGAGGATGAACACAGTGAGGATGAAGACAGAGAGGATGAACACATGAACACAGTGAGGATGAACACAGTGAGGATGAACACAGAGAGGATGAACACAGAGAGGATGAACACAGTGAGGATGAAGACAGTGAGGATGAACACATGAACACAGTGAGGATGAACACAGAGAGGATGAACACAGAGAGGATGAACACATGAACACAGTGAGGATGAACACAGAGAGGATGAACACAGAGAGGATGAACACATGAACACAGTGAACACATGAACACAGTGAGGATGAACACAGAGAGGATGAACACCAGGTCAGTTCTAAAGAAGGAAACTATCTGTTTATGTTCTGATGCGATGCTGGACTCAGTCAGAGGAGAGCAAAACAAAGCAGTGGATCTATAGTGCGTAATTACGCACGGCTGGACGAGGACAGACCCGGTCCTCTCCAGGGACTCTGTTGTCTCCACAGAGACCACCACATGTAGGTTATTTAAAAGTAGACAATGTGCATTAATTAACTCGAGCCATCATGTGAATGTGCCAGATTCAGCAGGTTGATGGCATCGTGTTGAGCTCAGAAACGACCCATTCCTCCTCAGATGGGTTCACTGACATCATGCTTTACATTTCCTCCTAAAGACTAAATGTAACTGTTGAATGCAAAAAAAATTATTTACTTTACTTATTTAAATTTTACTAACTTTATTTAAAAAATATTCTTTAATTTACTGACTCGTTTCATCCAAACATCCACAGACTTTATTCTACAAACTCATCTGGTCATCCAGTATCAATAAAACCAGACAGAGAATCCTCCACAACATTAACATCATATTCCACTAGTTTATATTTTTAACAATCAGATCATATTTCAGTTTCTGGGCTTTTCGATCAGATTCAGAGGAACCAGATGATGGAGTATTATTCACATCTATCAATAAACTGTTCATCTGTCAAAGGTTTCAGAAGTCTCTTAAAGGCTCATTTCATTTCATTTATCTGCTGTCTTGTAATTGTTTTTCCTCCATGTCGTCCCTGGATCTGGTTTTATCTGTTTTATTTTTTCCCACTCCCAATGTTGTTTGGTAACTATTATCCAGAAGTCTTTATAGATATTTAAATCAATATCCTCCTCACACACACTAACCACACACACACAAACACACACACACACACACACACACACACACTTGTCTTTCTTGATATATTTACTGTATTGTTATTTGTTGTTATTATATATATCTTGCCCTAATTGTTTGTTATCACTCTTATGTATTCATATTATGTCGTCTAGTCTCTAGGTGGAGGTTCAGATCAGCCCAGTGGGGTTTATCTCTTCCTGAACTTTATATTATTACTTTATTTCTTTTGTTATGTTATTTAGCCTTAAATTGTGCAAAACAAATAAACAAACAAACACAGAGTTTGTTCTCACGATAGACTACAAACTCATCTCTTCATCCAGTATAAATAAAACTAGACAGAGAATCCTCCAGAACGTGAAGAGTGATCAGCATCATATTCCACTATTTTATATTTTTAAGTTTACAATCAGATTATATTTTAGTTTTTCAGCTCCCTGACTCTAAAGTCACTACTTGTCAGCTGAAAGGAACAAAACAGAAGAGTGTTTTAGCCATGAAGGACATGAAGGAATGATATCTGACTAATCTATCAGATGATAGTGAGTTTTTAGCAGAAGAAAGAAAAAGATCTCCAAAAAGATCTCCAATGCGTAATTACGCACAACGCCGGCGAGCTTTCTCTCATTCATTCATTCATTCATTCCTCAACAGACCGAAGGAATGAATGTGTCGAGCTGCAGCTTGACATTTAAAAATAATCATTTAATTCGATTAAAACTTAATATTCGTTCATTTGGAGAGATTTATCCAAAACCTGTCTGGAAGCGCAAAAAGAAACAAAATCTAAAGACGCACCATCTGAATCAGATAAAGTCTGTGAAACAATAAAAATCTTACATCTTACATGTTTCCTCTAAATCAAATAAGATCTTACATCTTACATGTGCTCTGGAGAAAGTTGTCTGCTGGTTGTTGAGTCCGCTGCGTCCAGATGAAGTCCAGATGTGGAGCTGCTGCTGCTGCTGCTGCTGCTGCTGCTGCTGGTTGTATCTCCACTCTGTGAGTCCTGACTCTTTCTGACTCCGACTCGGTGTCTCTTGTCTGTTTCTCTGCTCGCCTTCAGCTCTGCTGCAGGTTTTATACACCTGGATGTGTCTGGTGGGGGGGGGGCATCAGATTCGATCAGGTCCTGTGACGTCAGCAGGTCGCTGCTTAACGTCATCGCTCATCGCTCAGGGGTCGGAACCAAACAGGCCGATGGTGAAATTAGTGGGATGTTTTTTCTTCTTCTTCTTCTAATTAATCTCAGGAATAACTAATTTATTGGATGATGGTTTGACTCATCTGACCATGATCCCTGCAGGGCTCTGGTCTCTGGGTTCTGGTCTCTGGGTCTGGTCTCTGGTCTCTGGGTTCTGGTCCCATCACAGTGCGGCTCAGCTGCTGCAGGAAGGCAGAGAGATCTGAGCGGTTCTGAGAGGTTCTGAGAGGGCCTCTCATCCAGACCATGTTGGGCCCAGATCTGGTAGTTTATCATTGGGCAAAACATCCCATAATAACCTTTCAGCATATTGTAATTGAAGTGTTCTGAGAGAAAACTAGACTCCTGCTCCTCCTCATGGCTCTGTTTTCAGGCTGAAGCTGAACTGACCTGCAGATTTAAATGAAAAATAATCTCTTCTTTTTAATAGACATAATAAAACAATTGACCTCCTGTTGTTCACGATAAGTGCCACAATTCTCACGTTTAAGTGCAGATGTTATTTATAAGTTAACTTCGACTTAAAGACGACGATATGCATCGATGATATTCAATTCAATTCAATTCAATTTATTTTTGTATAGCGTCAAATCACAACAAAAGTTATCTCAAGACGCTTTATATATATAGAGCAGGTCTTAGACCGTACACCATAGTTTAGAGACCCAACAAGTTCCACCAAGCGCGCTGTATATTGGATGGTTGATCATTGAATCAATATATGGATCCAGACTGATGTATCGTTACACCCCTATTGTTTATTATTACGTTTTTTTAGAACATAAAAACTGATTATGCTGCGGAGAAATATATAAATCCTGAAGTCGGAGGTCTCTCTAAGAAACTGATCTGAATATAAACGTGTCCAGTGTTTCCTTCAGAGACTCCTCTACAGACTTCTTCACTGACAGAACGCTCTCCAGTTCCTCAAAGTAATCACCTCCAGATCATTTACTCCCTTTACAGTCTCAAACCAAATCAGCTTTCAGTGGAGACAAGTTGTCACTGAAACATCTGATTCACAGTGTAAAATGTGCACGTTTGAAACACTAAATATCAGTCAAATCATAAAGAACTGTCAATAAAACAGCTCAGACTGAAATATAAAAACCACCCAGTGAAGAACCGAGACTTTGATGAACAACTAGGAGGTTTGTTCATATTTGATGTTTCCTGATACTCATTTTGTCCTCCAGCTTCATGAAGCAGAACAAAGGTTACGACAGGTCAACCTGGGCTTGTCTGTGAAGGGCTCTGATTCTTATCATAAGAATATGACGTGTGTCGTGAGAGCCTATTGAGCCAATACTCCTGTCCATTTTAATGATAAGTCTGGAACGAGGAGGGGCAGATTTCTGGGTTTGGTTTGGAAAAAACACCAAAATGGTACAAAAAATAGCCCAAATTACAAGTGCACCCGCAGAGCGCAGACTTTTGGAGTTATCCTCCAACCAACCAACCAACCAACCAACCAACCAACCAACCAACCAACCAACCAACCAACCAACCAACCAACAAACCAACCGACCAACCAACCGACCAACCAACTGACCAACCAACCAACCAACCAACCAACCAACCAACCAACCAACCAACCAACCAACCAACAAACCAACCAACCAACCAACCAACCAACCAACCAACCAACCAACCAACCAACCAACCAATCAACAAACCAACCAACAAACCAACCAACCAACCAACAAACCAACCAACCGACCAACAAACCAACCGACCAACCAACCGACCAACCAACCAACCAACCAACCAACCGACCAACCGACCAACCAACCAACCAACGCCGGTGAAAACAAAACCACAAGCCCCATTAAATCATTTGTAGCTGCTAGTAGGTCATTAGGGCAGAAAACAGCCGATCTGTCAACACAGTTTACAGCTTTATGTCCACTAGAGGTCCAAACAGTCCGTTAATGTGACGGTTCAGAGACCTTCAGTATTCAGACTGGAGAAACCTTACAGAGGAAAATACTGTTGGTTTTACATGTTCTGCTCAAATCACAGAAAAATGCAACTGATTTTTGTTGGAGGTGAATAAAATGTGCTGACAGTAATACAAATAACTGAAAAATTTAAGAAAAATTGTGAGATATATGATGAAAAATATGATTCATTTGTTTTACCCGACGATGATCACACATTTTATTCACCACTACGTCATGATGACAGTGTCTCTTCATCTCCTCCTCTCCTCCTCTCCTCTTTCTCCTCCTCTTCCTCCTCTCCTCCTCCTCTCTCTCTCTTCCTCCTCCTCCTCCTCCTCTTCCTCTTCCTCCTCTCCTCCTCCTCTCTCTCTTCCTCCTCCTCCTCCTCCTCCTCCTCCTCCTCATCCTCCTCCTCCTCCTCCTCCTCCTCCTCCTCCTCTCCTCCTCTCCTCCTCTCCTCCTCCTCTCCTCCTCCTCTTCCTCTCTCTCTCCTCCTCTCCTCCTCCTCTTCCTCTTCCTCCTCTCCTCCTCCTCTCTCTCTTCCTCCTCCTCCTCCTCTTCCTCTCTCTCTCCTCCTCTCCTCCTCCTCCTCTCCTCCTCCTCCTCCTCCCTGTCTTTAACCATGATGGCACCACCTCAGTCTGTAATGTGATCAGTGCAGTGGAAGTGGATTAGGTAGGAGTGGATGCTGGTCTAATAGATTAGGCTGAGGTCTATGGGAGAAGGATCTGGTCTAATTGACAGCAGTGATTGGAGCCAGATCCCTGCAGGAAGAGGAAGCTGATGGAGGAAACATCAGCGTTATTATGATGATGGAATGTACAGAAGAGAACGTTCCTATAGACGAGGAACAGGCCGCCTCACCTCCGAACCTCCGTACGTCTGAACCTCCGTACGCAGAGGACAACAACATCTAATGTCTTCTTTATATCACGTCCAATGTCCCCTCAGTCTCTCTGCTCTCTGTGCAGCACTCACCTGAATATATAGTATACTTCTACTCCACTACATCTCAGAGGGACATATGGTCCCTTTTACTACATTTAGATTTTATTATTATGATTATTGTGTCTTGCATCAGTAGCAGCATCAATTATAAATAATACTAAACATATAAATGATGTTTTTAACAAGCTTGAGAAACAAAAGTCAACTTATAAACATTACAATGAAATAGCCATTAAATCCAGTTTGTCATCATCTGAGCACCAAAACATTTAAATCTAAAATAGAAGTTCTGAACTCCTCATAGTTCAGACAAT